>NW_024081163.1:593109-789314 GCF_003009895.1 Hyaena hyaena
GTTTCTTGATTTCTCTTTCTGTTGCTTCATCGTTGGTGTATAAAAATGCAACCGATTTCTGTACGTTGATTTTGTACCCTGCCACTTGGCTGAATTCTTGGATCAGTTCTAGTAGGCTTCTGGTGGAGTCTGTCGGGTTTTCGATGTAGAGTATCATGTCATCTGCGAAGAGTGAAACTTTGACTTCCTCTTTGCCAATTCTGATGCCTTTGATTTCCTTTTGGTGTCTGATGGCTGACGCTAGGACTTCCAGCACTGTGTTAAACAGCAGTGGTGAGAGTGGACATCCCTGTCGTGTTCCTGATCTCAGGGGGAAAGCTCTCAGTTTTTCCCCATTGAGGATGATTGAACAGGCTTTCTAAAGGAAGAAATGAAACAAAAAATGTGTGTTGCACACTGTGAGAGTGAATATTGGCGTATGTAAGTTTTGTTTCAGATAAAGGCTACATAACTATAGATAACTACACACACACACACACACACACACACACCCACACACATGTGGAAGTTATCTTGTGTTGCAAGGGAAAATGTATTTTTTACTGGAGGTTTCTGTAAAAAGTATTTCAAAGCACTTGTTTTAACATAGGTAGTTAAAGTCAGTGACAAACTAGTATTTATAAAGTTAAATGATAGAAAAATAGTAGAACTTTAAAGTATGTTTTATTTAGAATGCTGAGGAGTTGGAGCGCCTGGGTGACTCAGTCAGTTAGGCATCCCACTCTTGATTTCAGCTCAGGTCATGTTCTCACATTTTGTGGAATCGAGCCCTGCATTGGCCTCTGGGCTGACAGTACGGAGCCTGCTTGGGTTTCTCTCCCTCCCTCTCTCTCTCTTATCCTTCTGTCCTTGCTCACCCACACTTTCTCTGTGTCTCTCAAATATAAATAAATAAACTTAAAAAAAAAAGAATGCTGAGGTTTTTAAGAAATTGTTTATTTTGAGAGAAAGCATGATTAGGGGAAGGGCAGAAAGAGGGAAGGAGAGAATCCCAAGCAAGCTCTGTGCCATCAATGCAGAGTGCTGCTTGGGGCTGGATCTCAAAAACCATGAGATCATGACCTGAGCTGAAGTCAAGAGTGGGATGCTTAGTTGACCCAGGCACCTAAGGAGTTTCTGTGTTTTAAAGAAAATTTTAAAAAGACAGTAGTCTAGCCTAAAAAGAAATTAGGGAAAATTTGAATTTTGAAAATTTAGACATTATTAATGATATTAATGATTAAAATATATGGGAAATTACTATTAAGGTATGAGGTAAAATTAATATGTCATTTTGTTAGATTCAGTTTTTATTTTTATATTTGTTTTAGGAGATTCAGGTGTTTGGGGGTTGAAAAAAAATTTTGCTTTATTGGAGCTTTTGGAACGCCTGCAGAATGGACATATTGGTCAATATGGAGTTGCAGAAGAAGCCATTGGGATCTCTGGAGAGGTATTGATTGAATTTGTTATTATGAGCCTGAATTTTTTCTTTTATTTTAAAATATAAACATAATCTTACTTCCCTTGCTCCAGCAGATAGTAATCCAGAAACACACCTTTTCATTACATTATGGTTTTATAGGAACTAATATTCCCAACTGAATAGAAAGTAAAGTTTGAATTCTCTGAAAATATTATACCCAAAGTATGTTTTATGTGTAAACTTATCTCCTTATTATAATTCAGTTCTATCCAAGGATAAAGTCAGAATAAGAAGGTTATGGAACAGTAAGATAGAAGTGGAAGCTACATTTAACCAGAGGATGCAAAAGTGAATCAACAGTAAACAGTGTAGCACAAAAAAAGATGGAGGAATTCCATCAAAGAGGCCATTCAGTGTAGAGGCCAGATGCCTTAAAGATAGCAGTAGTGCCTGAGGAAATTATGACTATATATATCTTCATGAAAAGTTTAAATGTGTAAATACACTCTATTTATCCAACCGGCTGGTCATCCAGTAAATATTATGATACAGCCCATTAACACAGGTTAAAATACAGTTTTTACACTTACTTGTTTACATAGCTCATATACTGTCTTGGATATAAGAATATTTGTAGTAAATAACAGGTAACAATTTTGGTGATCAACTTTAAAGCCATAGGTTTAGAATCAAGGAAACAAATGTCAGATTGATTTCTACTTTTATTGGTCACAGTTTCTTTATGTAAAGTGAATCACTGAAGTGAATTTCAAACTGGAGCACTGTTTCCTAAAATTTTTACACCTCTTTCA
This sequence comes from Hyaena hyaena, assembly GCF_003009895.1. NCBI lineage: Eukaryota > Metazoa > Chordata > Mammalia > Carnivora > Hyaenidae > Hyaena > Hyaena hyaena. The sequence goes on from NW_024081163.1 coordinate 595,327, forward strand.
TGTGCTGTATCTTTTATCTTTCAAAAGACATTAGAATATTATCTAATGTTGTTCTTGTAAATTATTTGTCATGTCTAAAAAATAGAAGACATGAATTTTTTATTTTACTTGTATGTGTTACTCATAATTGCAAACAAAACACATTTTTTTTAAACTTTTTTTATGTCTTTATTTTATTTTGAGAGGACAGAGCGTGAGCGGGGGAGGGGCAGAGAGGGAGGGAGACCCAGAATCTGAAGCAGGCTCCAGACTCTGAGCTGTCAGCACAGTGCCTGACGCGAGGCGTGAACCCACAGACCGTGACATCATGACCTGAGCTGAAGTCGGATGCTTAACCAACTGAGCCACCCAGGGATCCCAAACAAAACACATTTAACTTTGGGTTCATTTTTTAATTTAGTATGATAATTAATGATACCATTGTTTTTTTTTTTTTAATTTTTATTTCTGGAATAATTTATGCCAAATTGCTCTCAGTTATGGCCTTTTAATATTAGGCATAAGTTTTCAAAGCATTCTTGATTATCTGTTATATAAAGTTATTCAGGTCAAAATGCTTTTTTAGTAATTCATGAAAATGAGAAATGATATTTAAGAGCTTAAATATAACATAGGTTTTTTTTTTTTTTTTCTAACTAGCTTAAATTAGTGCTTTTCCAGCCAGGATTATGCAGTGAATGCACCTATGAAGTTTTAGAAAAAAATACACAGGTTAGGCCTCATCTACAACCTATTGGAATTTCATAGGTTAAAGTCTGGGCATCTGTGTTTTTAAAAGCTTTGGATCTGATTCTCATGCATGCTTTTGGTTCTTAAAATAGCCTTTGCACTACTCTTCTTCCTCTACGTGACCATGATAAGTGGTATTGAAAGTACTGGGGAGCCTGGCTGGGTCACTTGGTGAAGCATGCAAATCTTGTTCTCAGGGTTATGGTAAGTTTGAGCCCCGTGTTGGATATAGAGATTACTTCAAAATCAAATCTTAAAAAGATTAAAAAATAGAGCACTGGGGATATATTTATTATCAGGCTTCTTTTTTAGTTTTAAAAGATTTCTAAAAAAAAAAGAGATTTCTAGCCTCTGGTTTCAGTTTCTTGCATATAAACTGAGGGATTTCCTAGAAGATATCTTTACACTGACTGTAAGTTGTAAGTCTATGAGGATAGTTTCATTTTTGGCCTCAAATTCATAGCATGGATTGATAATCAGTTTTGGAAATAGCTTCTCACTTACCTGTAGAAATGAATACTTTTGGAGTGTCTGAGTGACTCAGTTGGTTATGCATTGGACTCTTGATGTTGGCTCAGGTCACGATCCCACAGTTCGTGAGATGGAGCTCTGTATAGTGCTCTTCACTGATAGTACAGAGCCTGCTTTAGATTCTCTCCCTTTCTTTCTTTCTGTCTCTCTCCTGATTGTGTCCACATACATGGGCACTCTCTCAAATAAATGAACTATTAAAAACAACAATAACAACAAAATAAATACTTTCTTAGGTGAGTAGTAAATGACATTTTTACTTAATGATTACCAGTATATTTTCATATATAAAGCTGGGTCAGTTAAGAAAATATTATGGAAAAGAAAGGATTATGAGCTTTTATATTTTAAAATTTGTCATGTTGTAATGATGGAGGTTCAGTTTGAAGACATTAATTTTTTGTTTATCAGAGTATCATTCGTTGTGATGAAGATGAAGCTCACGTTGCATCTGTATATTGCACTGTGTGTGCAACTCACTTGTGCTCAGAGTGTTCTCAAGTTACTCATTCTACAAAGACATTAGCAAAGCACAGACGAGTGCCTCTGGCTGATAAACCTCATGAGAAAACCATGTGCTCTCAGCATCAGGTACACGCCATTGAGTTTGTTTGCTTGGAAGAAGGCTGTCAGACTAGTCCACTAATGTGCTGTGTCTGCAAAGAGTATGGAAAACACCAAGGTCACAAGGTATGAATATAATTAGACTGGATGACTCTATCTGGTTTACCAACTTACCATTCATTTCCATTGACTTGGTTCTTTCTGCCAAGTAGGGATTGAAGAAGAGTTCAGTGATGAATGAGTTGAGCTTGGTAGCATGAAAAGAAATGAGAGATTCAATTTCTAAATGTCATAACAGATTTCAGAGTCTTGATAATTCTTTCTTCATTGAAAAATAGCTTTCAGCAGGAAACAAAAGTTCTTTTCTCTGTGTGCATGTTTTCATAATGAACTGGATTGTTTTGACAATTTTTATGTCTTTTGATGGACTAATGTTTATGGTAAAATCATAAAGTGAGTCTCTTGTATTCTTATTTAGCAATAAATGGACTCCCAAATTTTAAATTATTTCTTTGAAGGATAAATATTTTTCAGAAGGTAAATTAGTATTTAGCATCTTGTGCTTTTGTAAATGTGTTACACAAGCCACTTGAGACTGATCCTTTTTATTACTATAGAAATGATTTAAATAGCGTTTTATATTGTTAGTCAATACCATGAGTTCTTTTCTATGATTGTGTTGCATTTTAGCATTCAGTATTGGAACCAGAAGCTAACCAGATCCGAGCATCAATTTTAGATATGGCTCACTGCATACGGACCTTCACTGAGGAAATCTCAGATTATTCCAGAAAATTAGTTGGAATTGTTCAGCACATTGAAGGAGGAGAACAAATAGTGGAAGACGGAATTGGAATGGCCCACACAGAACATGTATGGAATTTTTTTCTTCTTTACCCTCTTACCCTTTGTACTTCTCACCTTTTCATTTTTTTAATTTATTGAGCAGTTACATTGTGGTAGTCCTGCACTAGTCCCTGAAAATAAGTTTTATAAAAAGGCTCTGCCTTCATGGAATTTCTAATCCATCATGAAAGAGAGATAGTTTCAATGTGGTAACTATTTTGTAGGGGAAGTACAGGATGCCCTGGCAATGATAAGAGTGGCAATAATTTAGCTGAGTCAGGGAAGGCTTCCTGGAATATGTGATGTCTAAACTGAAATTTGAAGAAATTTAGTCAGGGAGAAGAGTGGGGTGGGGAATGGGTTGACCCAGAGAGGGAAGCATTGGACATACTATAGAAACAACTCAGTTCACTACACTTGAAACTTTGAATATTGGATGGGACAGGGCAAGAAAAAAGGTTGGAGAGTTACGGGGCCAAATCATGGAGGATCTTATCAGCCATGTTAAAGAGGTTGGACTTAATTATAAGGGCAGTGATGAGCCACTGAAGAATTAGCATAAGAATGATATAATCAGATTGCATTAAGAAAGATTGTTTTTAGGGGCTCCTGGGTGGCTCAGTTGGTTAGGCATTTGACTCTTGATTTTGTGCTCAGTTTATGACCTTGTGGTTCATGGGATTGAGCCCTTTGTCCAACTCTGCAATGAATGTGGAACCTGCTGAAGATTCTCTCTCTCTTTTACTCTGTCTCAAAATAATAATAATATAATAAATAAGTTATTTAAAAATCAAATAAAATACAAAATTTCGTTTTTCATTTTCACTAGCTACGTTTCAAATATATTCAAGTACATATAGCTAATGGCTACCGTTTTGGACCACACAGATATAGAATGTATCCATCATCATTGAAGGTTCTATTGGACATTTTGTGGTAGAGTGGAAATACTTTATTCCTTCAGTGAATATTTATGGAACACATAAAATAGCTAGATGCTGTTTTAGCATTGTTATAGCTAAGGAGACACTGCCAAAAAGCTCAGCCTTTGTAGTTTACATTCTAATCTGGAAAAAGGGTCAGTACTCATGGCAAAAGTATGTTAAGTGCTATGGAGTGTTATAGGGGGTGTTGCTGGATAGACTTCCTGAGAAAGGGACATTGAGCAAAGACCTAAAGCGGATTAAAAAGGAACCATGCTAATATTTGGGTAAGAATATTCCAGGCAGAGAGAAGAGCAAGTGCAAAGGCCCTGAAGTTGGAGTGTGCCTCCTGCACTTAGGAAACTATCTGAGTGCTAGATAGAGTGCTCATTTTGGCAGCACATAAACTAAAATTGAAATGATACAGCAAAGATTAGCATGGTGCCTGTGTGAGGATGACCTACAAATTCATGAAGTATTCATATTTTTAAGGATTAAGAAGTACAGACTTCCACTTATAAGTAATAGAAATGAAAAGTACAGCATAGGGAATATAGTTTGTAATACTGTGATAACATTGTATGATGGCAGACAGTGACTACACTTAGTGTGCTGAGTACCAAATAATGTGTAGAATTGTCATATTATTGTTCACCTGGAACTAATACAACATTGTATGTCAACTATGCTTCAGTTAAAAAACCTGTGAGGTCAAATGCAGCTAGAGTAGAATAATTTAGGAGGGGATAGCAGGCATTGAGATCACAAAGGGTCTTATGGATACTAGCTTTTCTTTCTGCCAGAAATCTTCAAGGTAATCTTATAATTACCTTCTTTACATCTTTGCTCAGATGATGCTTTTTCAGGGAGTCTGTCCTTGAATGCTCCCTGTAAAGGACTTTGACATTTACTCTGAGTGGAATGGGAAGTCATTAGAGTATTGGGGAAAAGAATAGTTATCTTTCTGACTTAATATTTCCTTTTTTTTTTTTTTTTAAAGATGGGCCTTGACATATAGGCTGGAGGGTTTTTTTTGTTTTTTTTTTTTAATGCTTTATTTCTGAGAGAGCGAGCAAGCGAGCATCAGCAGGGGAGGGTCAGAAAGAGAGGGAGATACAATCTGAAGCAGGCTCCAGGCTCTGAGCTAGCTGTCAGCACAGACCCCGACATGGGGCTTGAACCCATGAACCGCGAGATGATGACCTGAGCCGAAGTCAGGTGCTTAACTGACTGAGCCACCCAGGCGCCCCATGACTTAACATTTTAAAGGACTGATCTGGCTGTTAGGTGGAGAACACGCTGTAAAGGGCAGGAGTGGATCTAGTGAAACCAATTAGAGAACTATTTTAATAATCTAGTGAGACACAATAGTGTCATGGATCAGGTTGGTAGAGGTGGAGGTATCAGGTTGATAGAGGTGGAGGTAATGAGGCTTGATCAGATTTTGGATATTTTGTTTTGGATATGTTTTGTAGTCAGAATTTGTTGAGGGACTTGTTATGGGATATGAAAGAGAAGTATTAAGGGTGACTCCAGTTTTTTTTGGCTTGAACAATGTGGAGGATGGCATTGCCATTTATTGAGATGGAGGAAACTAGGTTTGGCAGTGCAAGAGACTGAAGGTTAGGTATTCTTGCTTTGCTTGAGATGTTATTTAAAGAGTTGGATGTCCAAAATCTGTGGTTAAGGGGAAAGATCTAGTGTGGAGATGGCAATTATGCAGTTTTTAAGAACATAGATGGTATTTAAATTTTCATTATTTCACACATAAAATATTTGTTATAGTTAAAGGTGTTTAAACCCAATTTTTATTTCCTTAGGTACCAGGCACTGCAGAGAATGCCCGGTCATGTGTCCGAGCTTATTTTTCTGATCTACATGAAACTCTGTGTCGTCAAGAAGAAATGGCTCTAAGTGTTGTTGATGCTCATGTTCGAGAAAAACTGATTTGGCTCAGGCAGCAACAAGAAGATATGACTATTTTATTGTCCCAGGTTTCAACAGCCTGTCTTCATTGTGAAAAGACTTTGCAACAAGTAGGTAGATTGAACATGGTTAGGACATATTTTGAGACTGAAGGTTTATAAGGTTAAGCAGATAATTATCAGAGGTATACACTAGTCTGTTTTATTAATAAATATTATTATTATATGTTACTGTCTGCATTAATGTTGTGCTTAGGATATGGTCTCTAACCTTGAATTGCTTTACCAACCGTATCAGTGTCCTCCACTTCCTGTGCCCTCCCCAGCATAAAACCATGGATTCTAGAAGCTCTTTAATGTCTTGTTACTCTTCAGTCATGCTAAGTCCCTTAACTGTTCTTACCAAGCATGTGCTATTTTTTTCTGCTTGGTAGGCATATCTCTCTTTTCTGATAGTCGAAATTCTTCTTCAAAGTTTAGCTCAAATGTTTGCTCTTCTTTGAAACTCTCGCTTGTTCTTTTTTCTTGGATGCCTTTCTAGCATGTACTACCTATCTCTGCTCTAATTCATTGGTTCTTAACTTTGATATCATAGTAATCCTATGTTTTTGATGATTGGGTATCATAAGCAATTTGTTTTACCAGTTTTCAGATGATCTACTTTTTTTTCTTTAATGTTTATCTATTTATTTTTAGAGAGAGTATGCACACATGAATAGAGGGGCAGAAAGAAGGGGGAAAGAGAATCCCAAGGAGGGTCTGCACTGTTAGCACACAGAGTCTGATGTGGGGCTTGATCTCTTGAACCATGAGATCATGATCTGGGCCAAAATCAAGAGTCGGATGCTTAACCAACTGAACCACCCAGGTGCCCTCATATAATATACTTTTAAAATAAATTAGATTTAATGTTATTTGAGCAAAAGTGTCAGGCTTACTCATTTCTGTGGGTGATCTAAGGGTAATTATTACAGTAAGAATTCCTAGTAGCTGTAGTGTAACTTATCTTTATTGACATATTGCTAGTAATTGTGTTGATTGCAAATCAACAATCTACTGTTATAAAGCTTTTTCTCTTAAATATCTGATTAGATTTATATGAATGTAGTGAGGCTGTAGCCACAAAAATCTTTAGCTGTTTTTTAGCCCTTATCATGTTGAATTATAATAATTGATGTGTATGCCATTTATTAAATTGCCTTGAGCTTCAGTTCTCTTTTTCTTCCTTTGCCCTGTGATTTTGGGACTGGAACTCTACAAACCTCATATCTGCTTTGCCAGCTGGCATCTTGTTAATTTAGGCTCCATCAATAGGGGACAGGACAGGAAGGCTGGAAAGTAGACTTAGTTTCCTATGGATTCCCATTTACTTGGGGTTACTGTGAATTTCACTGCTCACGAGAAGAGACCACTTGCCTTAGAGACCTGAGCTTATGCTCCACCGGGCCTCTACTGTAAGTTTCTAAGTTCTAATAATTCTAGCATCTGCCTTTTATTCCCCTAGTCCTGAGGGTGATAGCTGCTTCCTACAGTTGCTTCCCACATGATATCTCTGAGTTCTTTTTACCCTTTCAGTTACCTAGTTAATAACTACACCTACTTAGTAGTTCTTCATAGTAAATTCTTTCTTTTTGCACAACTGGTGTGGTTTTTCTCTACTAATTGAATCCGAATGATATAATATGCATTGTTTATCGATCTTGATATTGACTGTATGCATCTTGTTCATCTTTGTATCTAGATAGAAGGAGCTTAATAAATATTTGTTCATTTATGATGGGTAATCAAGCTACCCAGCCAAGTCAGAAATGGATTATATTTAGATCTCATTTACTTGAATATGTAAAAGTATTTTTATATGTATTCTGTTAAAACATATGTTTATAGTTAATAAATATTTGGAGGTTATTTTACAGTTTCTGAAATATTTTATCAAACTGATGGGTAATTGTTAATGATATGGTATTATTTCACTATGTTAATACAAATGAAGTTTGGGTCTTAGAATCATTCTTCATATCATTTTTGGTTTTTAAGGTCATAGAACTCTAACCCCAACCAATATTCTTTTTTTTTATTAAAAATATTTTTAAATATTTATTTATTCTTGAGAGTGAGCAAGGGAGGAACAGAGAGAAATGAAGACACAGAACCTGAAACATGCTATAGGCTCTGAGCTGTCAGGGCTTGAACTCATGAACCATGAGATCATGACCTGAGTCAAAGTTGGGTGCTTAACCAACTGAGCCATCCAGGCACCCTCCCCAACTAATATTCATAAAAGGTCCTACCATAGAGATAAATGAACAGAGGAATGGATAGAACATCAAACATTTAGTATCAATTTTGAGAACAAAACTTAATGATTATTCCCCTCCAAAAAAAAAAAAAAATGAGGAATCATCTGAGTTCAAGGCATGAAGCTAAGTGGTAAGGATTTGTGTATTCATTTAGCAAATAAGTTTTGAGTGCCTGCTGTGTGCCAGATACGTTCTAGATAACGTGAGATATACAGGTAAAGAAGACAAAAAGCTATAATCTTACAGAATTAGCATTCTAGCAAGGAGAAGATAATAAAGCATAATCATATCTAAATAAGTAAATTATATAGAATGTTAAAATAGTGGTAAGAACAAAGGACAAAAGAAAAAGTGTTGGAGTCCAGGAGACTGCATTATTAAGCAGTCAGGGTAAAAATCATTAAGAAAAGGTGAGATTTGAACAAAGCCTCAAAAACAAAAAAGGCCAAGGAGTTTATTTAAGCACTAATATGGGGAAGAATATTTATGCTGAGGAAGCGATTAGAGCAAAAACCCTAGGACACCGGGCTTGCTGTATTTCAGGAACAACAAAAGAGGCCACTGTGGCTGGAATACAGTAAGTGAAGGAGAGAGTAATAGGAGCTATAATCAGAAGTAATACGGAATTATATGTAATGAAGGCTTTGTGGGCCACTGGAATAGAGAAGCCATTGTGAAATTTTGACAAGAACGACTTGATCTTAAAATGATCACTTTGATGTATAAAAAACGGATTAAGGAGGGCAAAGATGGAAGGAAGGAGTTAAAGGAAAGAAGGAGTTAGGAGAATTCCATGTGAGAGAGAATACTGGCTTGGCTAGTGGCAGTGAGAAGTGTCCAGATTCTGGATATCTAATAGGATTTGTTTGTATTTGGGGCATGAGAGAGTTGAAGCAGGAATTTCTTGAAGGTTTTTGTTCTCAACAGCTAGAACAACAGGTAACTTATAAGCAAAGTTTGTTAGTTGATTATCAACTTATATAAATATGCGGCAGTGAGGAAAAACTGTAAATACTACTGCTTTCATGGAGCTTACATATTGTTTGGAGATCTCTGTCTTAGGAAGAATATATTGGTACCTGTGTAGAATACCTCTGGAATAATGTTGGAGAAACTGGAAAGTGCTTGACTTTGAAGAAAGAGTTTGGTGATCTAGAGGGAGAGAGAAACTTCTCAATTTGACTTGTAGTCCATTTTTTAAAAAACCAATATATATATGTCATAAATTATTTAAAAACCTTTATAAATAAGTACAATGTACGGGGGTGCCTGGGCACTCAGTTGGCTAGGCATCTAACTCTTAATTTCGGCTCAGGTCATGATCTCACAATTTGTGAGTTCAGGGTTCTGTGCTGGCAGTGCTGAGCCTGCTTGGGATTCTCTCTCACTCCCTTTCTCTCTGCTCCTCCCCCACTTATACTTACTCTCTCTTGCTCTCAAAATAAAATAATAAACATTAAAAATATAAGTAGAATATACATACAGAAATGTGTTCATAAGTGTTCACCTGGCTGGTTGCTGAATAACTAGCATCCAGATCAAGTAACAGAACATTACCAGCACACTGAGAAGCTCCTCAGACTCCCTTCTAATAACTACCTGCATTCCCCACTAAGGATAAACCTGATTTCAAATGCATATCTTACTTTTGTCTGTTTTGGTGATTAGTAAAAATGAAAACATACATGTCATTTCTTCTTTTATTTGACATTGTGAAATTCACATCAGGTGTAATTGTGGCTCATTCTCATTGTGGTATAATGTGGCCTTTGTGAATATACCACAATTTATTTATCCATTCTTCTCTTGAAAGGGTCTTAAATTATTTATTAATGCCCATTTATTATTATCATCCTGGTTAAACTTACATGTAAGTTAACTTTGAATACTATAATGTTAAATGAACTTTTCTTGAGTTTTGGTGATAGCTCTTTTTTCCTTATTTCTGTAATAAGTTTACAGGAAAACTGTATTCCTTTTCTAGGATGATTGTAGAGTTGTTTTGGCAAAACAAGAAATTACCAGGTTACTGGAAACATTGCAAAAACAGCAGCAGCAGTTTACAGAGGTTGCAGATCATATTCAGTTGGATGCCAGCATCCCTGTTACTTTTACAAAGGTAATGTACTGTATGTCATTTTTAGGTATGGTTTCTGACAAATTATGATTGTTTTGTATTCCCTGATAATCAGGTTGAAGAGACAACTAAGAAATTCATAGTTGTTTTTTTTTTTTTTTAACTTTCATCAGTGGGAAATAGAAAGTAGTATAATGAATCTCCCTGTATCCAGCATCTACTTTGATGATTAAAAACGTTTTTTTCCTTTATTTAAATCCAAGTTAGTTAACATAGTGTAATAATGGTTTCAGGAGTAGAATTTAGTGATTCATCACTTTTATATAACACTCACTGCTCATCCTAACAAGTGCTCTCCTTAATGCCCATCACCCATTTAGCCCATTCCCCACTCTCCTCACCTCCAGCAACCCTTAGTTTGTTCTCCGTATTTAAGAATCTCTTATGGTTTGCCTGCCTACTGCTCTGTTTTTATCTTATTTTTCTTTCCCTTACTTTCACATTTTGTTTCTTAAATTCCACATATGAGTGAAATCATATGATATTTTTCTGTCTCTGACTAACTTATTTCTCCTAGCATAATACATTCTTGTTCTTTGGGGTACCTGGATGGCTCAGTCAGTTAAGCGGCTGACTTTGGCTCTGGTCATGATCTCATAGTTTGTGAGTTTGAGCCCTGCATCAGGCTCTGTGCTGACAGCTCGGAGTCTGGAGCCTACTCCAGATTTTGTGTCTCCCTCTCTCTTTGCCCCTCCTCCATTTGTGCTCTGGCTCTCTCTGTCTCTCAAAAATAAATTAATGTAAAAAAAAAATTTAAAAAATACATTCTCGTTCCATCCACATTGTTGTAAGTAGCAAGATTTCATTCTTTCTGATCACCAAGTAGTATTCCATTGTATATATATGTGCCACGTCTTCTTTATCTTTTCGTCACTTGATGTACATTTGAGCTCTTTCCATAATTTGACTTATTTTTTTTTTTTAATTTTTTTTTTTAATGTTTTATTTATTTCTAGGAGAGAGAGAGACAGCATGAGCAGGGGAGGGTCAGAGAGAGAGGGAGTCACAGACTGAAACAGGCTCCAGGCTCTGAGCTGACAGTCAGCACAGAGCCCAACGCGGGGCACGAACCCACGAACCGCGAGATCATGACCTAAGCGAAAGTCGGACGTTTAACCGACTAAGCCACCCAGGCGCCCCCATAATTTGACTGTTATTAATAGTGCTGCTATAAACATTGTGGTGCATGTGCCCCTTTGAATCTGTATTTTTGTATCCTTTGAATAAATACCTACTAGTGCTTGGGTTGTAGGGTAGCTCTCTTTTTAATTTTTTGAGGAATATCCATACTGTTCTCCAGAGTGTCTGCACCAGTTTACATTCCCACCAGCAGTGCAAGGCTGTTCCCCTTTCTCCACATCCTTTCTAACATCTGTTGTTTCCTGTGTTGTTAATTTTAGCCATTCTGACAGGTGTGAGGTAGTATCTTGTGGTTTTGATTTGTATTTTCCTGATGATAAGTGATGTTGAGCGTCTTTTCAGGTGTCTGTTAGCCATCTGGATGTCTTCTTTGAAAGTGTATGTTCATGTTTTTTGCCCATTTCTTTCATTGGATTATTTGTTTTTTTGGGTGTTGAGTTTGATATGTTCTTTACAGATTTTGGGTACTAACCCTTTGTTCAATATGTCATTTGCAAATATCTTCTCCCATTTTGCTGGTTGTCTTTTTAGTTTTGGTGATTGTTTTCTTTACTATGCAGAAGCTTTTTGTCTTGGTGAGATCCCAATAATTCATTTTTGCTTTTGTTTACCTTGCCTCCAGAGACATAATCCAGTAAGAAGTTGCTGTGGCTGAGGTCAGAGAGGTTGTTGCCTGTTTTCTCCTCTAGGATTTTAATGGTTTCCTGTCTTACATTTCGGTTTTTCATCAATTTTGAGTTTATTTTTGTGTGTGGTCTAAGGAAGTGATCCCCTTCAGCATGTTGCTGTTCACTTTTCCCAACGTCATTTGCTGAAGAGAGTGTCTTTTTTCATTGGATTTTCTTTGCTGCTTTGTCAAAGATTAGTTGGCCATACATCTGTGGGTCCATTTCTGGGTTCTCTATTTTGTTTCATTGATCTATGTGTCTGGTTTTGTGCCCTTACCATTTTGTTTTGATGATTGCAGCTTTGTAATACAATTTGAAGTCCGGAATTGTGATTCCTCCAGCTTTGGTTTTCTTCTTCAATATTAGTTCTATTCTGGTTCCATAACAATTTTAGAATTGTTTGTTCTAGCTCTGCAAAGTATACTGGTGTTATTTTGATAGGGATTGCCTTGAATGTGTTGGTTATTTTGGGTAGTAGAGACATTTTAACAGTATTATTCTAATCCATGAGCATGGAATGTTTTTCGGTTTCTTTGTATATTCTTCAGTTTGTTTCATAAGTTTCTATAGTTTGCAGCATACAGATCTTTTACCTCTTTGGTTAGGTTTATTGCTTGGTATCTTCTGGGCTTTGGTACAATTATAAATGGGATTGATTCCTTGAGTTCTCTTTCTGCTGCTTCATTATTGGTGTATAGAAATGAAACTGCTTTCTGTATGTTGACTTCATATCCTGCGACTTCATGTATCAGTTCTAACAGTTTTTGGGTGGAGGTTTTCAAGTTTTCCACGCAGAGTATCGTGTTGTCTGTCAAAAGTGATTGTCTGACTTCTTCCTTGCCAATTTGGATGGCTTTTATTTCTTTTTGTTTTCTGATTGCTGAGGCTAGGACTTCGAGTACAAGGTTGAACAACAGTCATGAGAGTGGATATCCCTATTATGTTCCTGACCTTAGGGGAAAAGCTCTTGGTGTTTCCCCATTAAGGGTAATATTAGCTGTGGGTCTTTTGCATATGGTCTTTATGATGTTGAGGTATGCTCCTTCTATCCCTGTTTTCTTGAGGGTTTTTATCAAGAAAGGATGCAGTGTTTTGTCATATGCTTTTTTTGCATCTGTTGAGAGGATCATGTGGTTCTTATCCTTTCCTTTATGAATGTGATGTATCACATTGAGTGATTTATAGATATTGAACCAGCCCTGCAGCCCAGGAATAAATCCCATTTGATGATGGCAAATAATTCTGTTACAGTATTGTTGGATTCGATTTGCTAGTATCTTGCTGAGAATTTTTGCATCTATGTTCATCAGGGAAATTGGTCTATAATTCTCCTTTTTGAAGGGGTCTTGTCTGGTTTTAGGATCAGGGTAATGCTGGCCTCATAGAATGAGTTTGGAAGTTGTACTTCCATTTCTATTTTTTTTGAATAGCTTCAAAAGAATAGGTATTTACTTTTCTGTAAATGTTTGGTAGAATTCCTCTGGGAAGCCATGGACTTAGACTCTTGATTGTTAGAAGATTTTTGGTTGCTGATTCAATTTCTTTATTGGTTATGGGTCTGTTCACATTTTCTGTTCCTCCCTTTTTCAGTTTTGGTAGTTTATATGCTTCTAGGAATTTATCCATTTCTTCCAAATTGCCCAGTTCGTTGGGATATAGCTCGTAATATTCTCTTACTATTGGTTTGTATTTCTGCAGTGTTGGTCGTGCTCCCTCCTCTTTATAATTCATGATTTTATTTATTTGGACCCTTTCCTTTTTCTTTTTGATAAATCTGCTTAGGTGTTCATCAATTTTTAAATTCTTTCAAGGAACCAGCACCTAGTTTCATTGATCTATTCTACTTTTTTTTTTTAATTTCAATATTGATGTCTGCTCTAATCTTTATTATTTCCCTTCTGCTGATTTTGGGCTTTATTTGCTGCTCTTTTTCTAGCTCTGTTAGGTGTAAGGTTAGGTTGTCTACCTGAGACCTTTTTTCCTTCTTTAGGAAGGCCTGGATTATTATATACTTATCTCTTCTGACTGCCTTAGCTGCATCCCAAGGGTTTTAGACTTCTGTGTTTTCATTTTCATTGGCTTCCATGTAATTCTTAATTTCCTCTTTAATTTCTTGTTTAACCCATTCATTCTTTAATAGCATATTCTTTAACCTCCATGTATTTTTGGTCTTTCCAAATTTTTTCTTGTGGTTGATTTCATGTGATAGTGTTGTGGTCTGAAAATATGCATGGTATGATACCAATATTTTTGTACTTGTTGAGGGCTGATTTATGACCCAGTATTTGATATATTCTGGAGAAAGTTCCATGTGCATTGGAGAAGACTGTGTATTCTGCTGCGTTAGGATGAAATCTTCTGAATATATCTGTTAAGTCCTTCTAGTCCAGTGTCATTCAAAGCCATTGTTTCCTTTTAGATTTTCTGCTTAGATGATCTGTCCATTGCTGTAAGTGGGGTGTTAAAGTCCCCTACTATTATTATGTTATTATCAATGAGTTTCTTGATGTTTATGATTAATTGATTTATATATTTGGGTGCTTTCATCTTGGGGGCATAAATATTTATAAATGTTAGATCTTCTTGGTGGATAAACCCATTTATTATGATATAATGCCCTTCTTCATCTCTTGCCTCAGTCTTTGTTTTAAAATCTGGTATGTCTAAGTATGGCTACTCTGGCTTTCTTTTGACATCCGTTAGGATGATAGATCATTCTCCATCCCTTACTTTGAGTCTGTAGGTACTTCTAAATCTAAAATGAGTCTTTTGTAGGCAGCATATAGATGGTTCTTGTATTTTTATCCATTATGATACTCTTTGTCTTTTGTTTGGAGCATTTAGTTCATTTATATTTAGAGTGATTATTAAAAGATATTAATTTAGTGCCTTGATGTTGCCTGTAGAGTTGGTGCTTCTGGTGATGTTTTGTGGTTCTTTCTGGTCTTTGTTGCTTTTGGTCTTTTTGTTTTTCTCCACTCAAAAAGTTCCCTTAGCATTTCTTGCAAGGTTGGTTTAGTGGTCACAAACGCCTTTAGTTTTTGTTTGGGAACTCTTTATCTCTCCTTCTATTTTGAATGACAGCCTTGCTGGATAAAGAATTCTTGGCTGAATCTTTTTCTGATTCAGCACATTGAGTATATCCTGGCACTCCTTTCTGGCCTGCCAGATTTCTGTGGATAGGTCTACTGAGAACCTGATCTGTCTTCCCTTGTAGGTTAAGGACTTTTTTTTCATTGCTGCTTTCCTGATATTTTCCTTGTCTGTGTATTTTGTGAATTTAACTATAATATGCCTTGGTGATGATTGTTTTTTGTTGAATCTAATGGGAGTTCTCTGTGCTTCTTGGATTTTGATGTCTGTGTCCTTCCCCAGATTTGGAAAGTTTTCAGCTGTAATTTGCTCATATAGCACTTCTGCCCCCTTTTTCTCTCTTCATGTTTTAGGACTTTTATGATATGAATGTTACTCTTCTTTAATAAGTTGCTGAGTTATCTAAGTCATGTATCATGATCTTTTGCCTTTGTTTCCATCTTTTTTTTTTTTCAGCTTCATTATTCTCCATGATTTTATCTTCCGTATCACTGATTCACTGTTGCTTCACTAATCCTTGCCATCAAGGCACTCATTTGAAATTGCATCTCAGTTATAGCATTTTTAATTTTGGCCTGACTAGAGTTTAGTTCTTTTATCTCTGCAGAAAGGGATTCTGTGGTGTCTTCTATGCTTTTATTATCCCTAGCTAGTATTCATATAATTGTGGTTTTAAACTTTAGTTTAGACATCTTATGTCTCTGCTGATTAAATCCCTGGCCATCATTTCTGCTGTTCTTTCTTTGGGGGTAAATTTCTCCATTGTGTCATTTTGGAGCAAGAAAAAAATAAAAAGGAAATATTAAAAAATTAAAAACAAAAATCAAGTAAAGGAGGCTAGATCCTAGGTGTATTTTGTTCTGCTTGCGAGAGAAGCTTGATAGAAAAGAGAAAAGAGAAGAGAAAAAAAGGTTAAAAAATTTTAAAAATTAAAAAAAATGCTTAGGGGCACGTGGGTGGCTCAGTCTGTTAAGCATTCGACTTCGGCCTAGGTCATGCTCCATGGACTGTGAGTTTGAGCTCCATGTTGGGCTCTGTGCTGACAGCTCAGAGCGTGAAGACTGCTTCGGATTCTTGTGTCTCCCTCTCTCTCTTTGTCCCTTCCTCGCTCACACTATGTCTCCCTCCTTCAAAAATAAACATTTAAAAAAAGTTAAAAAATTTTAATAATAGAATAAAATAAAGAAAATAAAATAATATAAAAAATTTTTAAATTAAAAAAAATTTGCTTTCTTTATCCGAGAGAGAAAAGAAAACAACATAAGCAAAAACAGAAGCAAAGAAAAGGAACAAATGAACAAGTAAATAGAATGAAATCTGAAGTTACACCCAGTTTCTTGTAGAACTGAAACTTTGTATTACACTGTAATCTGTAGATTAATAGGCAGGTGGAAGTGATTTGTGCTGGTCTTCTGTGGGATGTGCCTGGAGAGTGCAGGTGGGCAGCGCTTGGCATAATGGCTCTGTTCTCCACTTGGTGGCATTGCATAGCTCCCCGGGGTTGATCTATGCATGCCCATGCTCACAAGGGGTGAAAATGGCTCCACTCAGCTCTCTGGTCTGTGGTGCAGGAATTTTATGTCCTCACAGATAAGGGATCAAGCCTCCTTTGTCTCAGTTCCAGATGCTCCCCACCTTTATACTGTGTCCAAGCTGCCTTCTTCCAGAGTTTTATCTCAGATGAAGCTGTGTTTTAAACCCCCACACTTCAGAGACCCCCACAGCTTGGACCTGTGCTGATGTTCTGGGAGTGTGTTTTCCCAAGCAATGGCTGGGTGTTAGCTTGTCCCAGAAAATTTTTGCATGATACAGCAGCAGAGTGTCAGAGTTTATGTAAATCACAACACATAGCAACTGCCAGGTTTTGCTGCAATCTGGGATCTCTGTCCCAATACCAGCAAACGTGGCTGCTCTCAGGGGTTGCCTGGGACTTGTGCCCACGGGAAGGCCATATGGCATCTACCGAATGCACTGCAAGCAGCAGAACTGGTTCTCCCCATTTGGCACACAGACCTCTCAGACTGCACTGCCTGCTCCTAGAGGTTCACCTTGCTTCCTCACTGGAGCACTGCCAGGCACTGAGCTCTGAACCTTCAGACTCTGTACTCCAGTCTTTATAGAAACCTGGTGATATTGAAACCCTCTACTTTCTCCTTGTCAGTTGTTTTGGAGGAGGTTGCTTGTCCAGTCCTCTGCAGGTATTTTCACTGTTTCTCCAGTGTCTCCCTTTCTCTTTCTCTCTCTGTCCTCTCTCCATGAGAATGGCTCCCTACCCTCCAGAGCTCCATGGCTTTTCTCTCCACCAGTTCATTTCTCTGCTCCACATATTGCCAAGTTCTCTGGTTCAAAGTATGCAGATTGTTGTGTCAATCCTCAGTTTCCTAGGTGTTCAAAATGGTTTGATGGTGATCTAGCTGGGTTTCAGGAACAAGACAAGCTACTCTGCCATCTTTACTCCCAGTTAAAAACTTCTTACTTCATCCATCCTTTTTCCCCCACTTCCCTTTCTATTTGCAGTCTCCCAGGTTGTTTTGAAATAAATCCCAACATATTTCATCTATGAAATATTTTTGTGTGTATGTCTAAAAGGTAAGGACTTTTCAAAAACATAACCAAAATATTGTTATAAAACCTAAAAAAGTTAATAATCTCTACTATTAACCATTATCCAGTTAGATTTTGAAACTTCTGATGATGATGATTATTTTTTTGTTTGTTTCTGGAAACAGAATCCAACCAGATAAAGCCTGTACTTGGCATTTGGTTGTTGTGTTTTGGTCTCTTTTAAAGTGTTTTCCCCCCTAATTTAAAAGGTTCATGTGTTTCATTTTGCGTTCTCTTTTTAGGTACTGTTTTTTTTTTTTTTAACTTTATCTTGCTCTTTTTTAAATGTTCATTTATTTATTTTGAGAGAGAGAGAGAGAGCAAGCATGCATACAAGCAGGGGAGAGGCAGAAAGAAAGGGAGAGAGAAAGAATGCCAAGCAGGCACCATGCTGGTGACAATCTCATGACAGTGAGATCATAACCTGGGTTGTAATCAAGAGTCAGACATATAACTGACTGAGCCATCCAGCCACCTCAGAACTTCATCTTGTTTTATAACTATGTGAAACATTTACATGGTCCAAGTCAAATCTACAAAGAAGAGTTTATTTAGAGAAGTCTAGCTTCTATCCCTGACTCCTCCACATTTTTCCTTCTTTCTTCATAGAAAACCATTAAGAATATTTTCTTAGTTTGGGACTTCTGGGTGGGTCAGTCATTTAAGTGTTTCACTCTTTTTTTTTCTTAATTTTTTTAAATGTTTTATTTATTTCTGAGAGAGAGCATGAGCAGGGGAGGATCAGAGAGGGAGACACAGAATCTGCAACAGGCTCTAGGCTCTGAGCTAGCTGTCAGCACAGAGCCCAACGTGGGGCTCGAACCCACGAACCGTGAGATCATGACCTGAGCCCAAGTTGGATGCGTAACCGACTGAGCCACCCAGGCACCCCTAAGTGTCTCACTCTTGATTTTGGCTCAGATCATGATCTTGGGTTCATGAATTCAAGCCCCACATTGGATTCCGCACTCACAGTGCGGTTCCTGCTTGGGATTCTGTTTCTCTCCCTCTCTCTCCGCTCCTTCCATGCTTGTTCTCTCTCTCTCTCTCTCAAAATAAATAAACTTTAAGACTTTTATATATAAAAAAAGAATTTTTTTATGTTCATCATTTAAAAAATATAGAGAAATACATCTATGTATTTGTATGCCCTGTCATCACATTTAAAGGCAAACTACATTACACATTTCTCCACCATGTTCTTTTCATGTACTTGTACATCCTGGAGATTACTCCATAGCAGTAGTATGTGATATTTTCTGTTCCCTTTTACAACCTCAAGGTACTGTTTTGTGCATATACACCATATTTTTGTATGCTGTGTGGTAAAAAATATTAAAAATTACCATCATAACAATTTTTAATTATATGGTTCAGTATTTTAAGTATATTCAGATTGTGTAAAACAGATCTCTAGAAATTTTAATTTTGAAAAACTGAACTTCCATACCATATAAACACTAAGTCCCCTTTCCCCCTCTCTGACCACCTCTTGGTAACTACAGTTGTCCTTTCTGTTTCTTTGAATTTGACTATTCTGATATCTCTTAAGTAGAACCATATAGTATTTTATCTTTTTGTGACTGGCTGATTTCAATTAGTATAATATCTTCAAAGTTCACCCATGTTGTGGCATGTGACAGAATTTTCTTCTGTTTTAAGGTTGAATAATATAAAATTCATTGTTTGTATATAACACATTTTATTTATGCATTCATCCACTGATGGACATTTAGGTTGCTTCCATGTTTTGGATATTCTGAACAGTGTTACTGTGAACATGGGTATTCAGTTATTTCTTTGAGATCTTGCTTTCATTTCTTTGGGATATAGATCCAGAAATGAGGTAGCTAGATATGGTAGTTCTATTTTTAATTATTTTTTTGAGGAAATTTTGTTTTCCATAGTGGTTGCACCATATTGTAATTCCTGCCAGTGGTGCACAAGAGTTGCAGTTTCTCCACATTTTCACCAATACATGTTAATTTTTGTTTATTTTTTATTTTAGAGAGAGAGGGAGAGAGTGCACAAGTGGGGGAGAGAGGCAAAGGGAGAGAGAGAATCTTAAGCAGGCTCCATGCTCAGTGCAGAGTCTGATGTATGGCTCAATCCCAGGACTCTGGGACCATGACCCAAGCCAAAGACAAGAGTCACATGCTCAACCCACTGAGCCATCCAGGTGCTCCTGTTCTTGTTTTAGTTTGTAGTCATCCTGATGGGTGTGATGTGATATCTCATTGTGGCTTTGATTTGCATTTCTCTGATGATTAATAATGTTGAGTTTCTTTTCATATGCTTATTGGCCATGTTATATCTTCTTTGGAGAAGTTTTGTACAAGTCCTTTGCCTATTTTTATTATTTGATTTTGTTGTTGTTTTTGTTGTTGTTGAGCTGTAGGAGTTCTTTATATATTCGAGATAGGAATCCATGATTAGATACATGATTGGCAAATATTCTCTCCCATTCCTTAGGTTGCTTCTTCACTCTGTTGATAGTGTCCTTTGGTTCACAAAAGTTTTTAAGATTGATATGGTCCCATTGTCTTTTTTGCTTTAGTTGACTGTGTTTTTGGTGTCATATCCAGGAAATCACTCCAAATCTATTGTCAAAAAGATTTTGCATTGTGTTTTCTTCTAAGTTTTCTGTTTTTGGATCTCGTTTGGGACCTTTATCCATATATGTATACATATAACATATATGTTACATATACATATAACGTGTGTGTGTGTATAATACACACACACACACACACACACACACACACACATACTTTAAGTTTATTTATTTTGAGAAAGAGAGAGCATGACCAGGGGAGGGGCAGAGAGAGAGGGAGAGGGAGAATCCCAAGCAAGCTCCACACTGTCAGTGCAGAGCTTGACATATGTCTCAGTCTCACAAACTGTGCAATCATGACCTGAGCCAAAATCCAGAGTCGTATGCTTAATTGACTGATCCACCCTGGCACCCCTATTCATATATTTAAAATCCAAATTTTCAAAATTGTAATATGTTCTTTGTAAATATACTCTTTCATGATTATATAATGACCTTTTGTCTCTTATTAACAGTTTCTGAAGTCTATTTTGTCTATTTTAAAGTCTATATTGTCTGCTACTAGGATAGCCACCTCTTTTCTCTTTTGAGTATGATTTACATGGACTATCTTTTTCTTTTCTTTCACTTTCAGCCTTCTTGTGTTCTTAGAAATGAAGTGAGTCTCTTGTAGAGTGCATATTGTTAGATCTTGTTTTTTTATCCATTTAGTCATGCCTTTTTGTTGGGGAGTTAATTCATTTAAAGTTATTATTAATAGGTAAGGACTTATTTCTTTCCTATTTCTTTATTTTGTTTATATCTTGTAGCATTTTTGTCATTCTTTTCCTCTTCTGTGTCTCATTGATGTTTTAGTGTCATGGTTTGATTTCCTTCTCATTTCCTTTTGTGTATATTTTATGGATTTTTGTGTGTTTACCATTGCTGTTACAAAGAACATCTTGTTATAATATTCTCTTTGAAAGTGATAACATTTTAACTTCATTTGCATATAAAAACTATTGTTTTATAGCTTCACCTAAAAAATTACATATTTGCACATTGTACACCGTTAACACAGGTTTATAGTTTTTTGTTTTTGTTGATTCAGTTAGAATTAGATCTGTGCACCAAAATTATAATACAAAATAATACAAAAATATAATAATACAGGTTCCTCTCAGTGGAATGAGTAGATGAAATAATTAACAAAGGTATTATAAATAAAAGTATAAATGCTAATATTTTTTAACATCCTATCAAAATAAGATTTAAATTTTTAAAAATTACAGGACAATAGAGTTCACATTGGACCCAAAATGGAAATTCGAGTTGTTACATTAGGATTAGATGGTGCTGGAAAAACTACTATTTTGTTTAAGTTAAAACAGGATGAATTCATGCAGCCTATTCCAACAATTGGTAAGTATGAGCATTGCTTTTTACTTTAATGAACATTTTATAGACAAACTCTAGCTTACAGCTGAGTTATTGAGGGTTTTATCTTATGCCAGTATCGAATACTGGGCTCTTTACTGGCTCTAAGACATTACTATGTCAGAGAGAAAAATGCAAGATTCAGTGGCTGTGTGATTGAAATGTGGGTGCTGAGATACTTAGAAGGAATAGAGGTGCCTGGGTGGTTCAGTCGGTTAAGTGTCAAACTCTATTTTGAGCACTGGTCATGATCTTATCATTTGTGAGATTGAGCCCTTTGTTGGGCTCTTTGTTAATAGCACAGAGCCTGCTAGGGATTCTCTGTCTTTCTCTTTCTCTGCCCCTCCACTGCTCATGCTCTCTCTCTCTCTCTCTCTCTATTTCTCTCAAAGTAAATAGATAAACATAAAAAAAGGAAAGAACAGAGTATCACTGGGATAGTTGGAATGCTTAAAGGATTGGTGAGTGTCAGGTTGAGGGAGTAGGAGTGGTGCAGAGCACTCAGTTATTGGAGTTTCTAACAGCTGTTAGACAGCTAACAGCTAACAGCTGTTAAATTTATATATTCCTCATATAGATTTATTAGGAGTGGAGTTAGTTGGGCAGCAGTAGATACTCTGTATGAAGATAATTTGTATACCACAGTTATAAACAGTGGGTTGCCTGTGTTTGATGTGTTACTCATTATAAATATAAGTTCAATATTAAAGTAACTTTTTTTAAAAACAGGTTTTAATGTGGAAACTGTAGAATATAAAAATCTGAAGTTCACTATTTGGGATGTAGGTGGAAAACACAAATTAAGACCATTGTGGAAACACTATTACCTCAATACCCAAGGTAAGAGTGAAAAATGGTATCTTAATTTTTCAGAATTTTAGGATGCCAATTTTGAATGGAATTGCTTTAACTAGCTAAGTTTATTTTATTTAAGAAGTGAAGGTGGAAAGACTGGAATATGTGCTTTGGTTTATTTCATTAAAGGCCATAATTTATATCATGGCAGCTAAGAGTACTTTCCTCTTGCTGTTCTTAACAGTTAAAGTATATTATTAGTGTTTATGTGAGTCTGAGTCTCAATATGTGAGTCTCTTATGTGAGTCTCAATAGCTCCATTCTTTCATTTCCATTAATAATAAGTTACCTGCAAAAGAACCTGCAGTGGTTTGCTTTTGGCCAGTATGTGTTTTACTACATATTGCACCTAACATTTATTTATATTTGGGCTCCATACTATGCTTTTGCCTATACCCAATATGAAGCTTTTGTTCATGCCACCTATTTCATATGTCATTCTTCTTTCCACCTAGGAGAGAAACTAAGTAATATTTTTATATATGTGGAAAGTGCCGTGCTAGGTACCTAGAGAAAATACTTTGGAGAGATAAAGATAGTGATTTATTTAGACTATCTTTTGGAAAAGGAAATGGAAATCAAAGAACAAGTAGTGTCATAGTCCATAAAACAAGTCTCAACAAATTGAGTAAGATTGAGGTTCTACCACGCATCTAATTTGACCACATTGCTGTGGAACTAGAAGTCATCCACAAGAAACAATCTGGAAAGACCACAGATACTTAGAGGTTAAGTAACATGCTACTAAACAATGCATGGGTTAACCTGGAAAAAAAAGGAGAAATAAAAATGTACATGGAAGCCAATGAAAATGAAAACACAATGGTTCAAAATCTTTGAGATGCAGCAAAAGTGGTTCTAAGAGGGAAGTTTATAGCAATACAGGTCGTACTCAAGAAACAAGAAAAATCTCATACAATCTAATCTTAGACCTAAAAGAGCTACAAAAAGAACAAAGCCCCAAACCAGTAGAAGTTAGGAAATAATAAAACTGGAGCATAAATACATTGTTTAGAAATGAAAAACAAAACAAAACAAAAACAATAGAATATATCAGTGAAACCAGGATAAACCCTAGCCAGCCTAACCAAGAAAAATAGAGAAAGGACCCAAATAAATAAAATCACAAGTGAGAGAAAAGAAATAGCAACAAACAACACAGAAACACAGTCATAAGAGAATGTTATGAAAAACTATACATCAACAAGTTGGACAAGCTAGAAATGGATAAGTTCCTAGAAACGTATAAACTACCCAAACTGAAAGAAGATGAAATAGAAAATTTGAACATACTGAATACCAGTGAAGGAGTTGTATCAGTAATCAAAAACCAAAGAAAAATCCAGGACCAGATAGATGGCTTCACAGGCAAAATCTACCAAACATTTAAAGACAAGTTAGTACCTATACTTCTCAAACCATTCCAAAAAAGAGAATAGGAAGGAAAACTTCCATATTCATTCTATGAGGCCAGCATTACCCTGATACTAAAACCAGATGGATCCCACTAAAAAAGAAAAATATCTTTTTTATCTTATATATCTTTTTAAAATATCAAGCCAATATCTCTGAACACAGATGCAAAAAATCCTGTACAAAATACTAGCAAACTGGGGCATCTGGGTGGTTCAGTCGGTTAAGCGTCTGACTTCGGCTCAGGTCATGATCTCACAGTTCGTGGGTTCAAGCCCCACATCGGGCTCTGGGCTACCAGCTAGTTCAGAGCCTGGAGCCTGTTTCGGATTCTGTGTCTCCCTCTCTCTCTCTCTGACCCTCCCCTGTTCACACTGTCTCTCTCTGTCTCAGAAATAAATAAAACATAAAACAAAACAAAACAAAACAAAAAAACTAACTGAATCCAACAGTACATTAAAAGAATCATTCACCATGACAAAATGGGATTTATTCCTGGATTGCAAGTGTGGTTCAGTATTCACAAATCACTCAACATGATAAATCACATCAGTAACAGAAAGGATAAGAAACATGATCAGTGGGGCGCCTGGGTGGCTCAGTCAGTTGAGCGGCTGACTTCGGCTCAGGTCATGATCTCATGGTTTGTGGGTTTGAGCCCCGTGTCAGGCTCTGTGCTCACAGCTCAGAGCCTGGAGCCTGTTTCAGATTCTGTGTCTTCCTCTCTCTCTGACCCTCCCCTGCGCTCGCTCGCTCTCTCTCTCTCTCTCCCAGAAATAAAGCATTAAAATTAAAAAAAAAACGATCATTTTAATAGATGCAAAAAAGCACTTAATAAAGTACATCTATTTATGATAAAAGCCCTCAACAAAGTATGTTTAGGGGGAACATACCTCAACTTAATAAAACCCATCTATGAAAAATCCACAGCTAACATCATCTTCAATGGGGAAAAACTGAGAACCTTTCCTCGAAGGTCAGGAACAAGATAAGGATGTCCACTGTCCCCACTTTTATTCAACATAGTACTGGAAGGCCTAGTCACAGCAATAAGACAAAACAGGAAATAAAAGGCATCTAAAACAGTAAGGAAGAAGTAAAACTTTCACTGTTTGCTGGTGACATGATACTATACATAGAAAATCCAAAGACTCCACCAAAAAACTGATAAATGAAGTCAGTAAAGTTGTAGAATACAAAATCAAATGTATTGTATGTATTGTAGAATACAAAATCAAAATCAACAGAAATCTGTTGCATCTCTCTATACCAATAATGATGCAGCAGAAAGAGAAATTAATAATCCCATTTATAATTGCACCCAAAATAATAAGATACTTAGGGGTAAACCTAACTAAACAGATGAAAGATCTGTACTCTGAAAAGTATAAAACACTGATGAAAGACATAGAAGATGACACAGAGAAATGGAAACACATCCCATGCTCACGGGCTGGAAGAAAACATATTGTTAAAATGTCCATACTACCCAAGGCAGTCTACACATTTAATGCAGTACCTATCAAAATACCATCAACATTTTCACAGAGCTGGAACAAACAGTCCTAAAATCTGTATGGGACCTCAGGAGACCCCAAATAACCAAAGCAATCTTGAAAAAGAAAAGAAAAGCTGGAGACATCACATTCTGGACTCTAAGTTATATTACAAAGCTTTAATAATCAAAAAAGTATGGTACTGGCAGAAAAATAGACAAATATACGAGTGGAACAGAAGAGAGAACCCCAAAATGAACCCACAACTATTATGCTCCACTAATATTGGACAAAGCAGGAAAGAATATCCAATGAGAAAAGCTAATCTCTTTAGTTAGGAAAACTGGACCATTTTCTTAAACCATGCATCAAGATAAATTCAAAATGGATTAAAGACCAAAATGTGAGAACTACAAATATAAAAATCCTAGAAAGAATACAGATAGTAATTTCTCTGATGTTGGCCATAGTAATTTTGCAAGAGAAACAAAAGGAAAAATTACAAGGACTACATCAAAATAAAAAGCTCCTGTACAGCAAAGGATAAATTAGCAAAACTAAAAGGCAGCCTATGGAATGGGAGAAGATATTTACAAATGACATAGCTGATAAGGGGTTAGTATCCAAAATATATAAAGAACTTCTACAACTCAACACCCAGAAACCAAATAATCCAACTAAAAAATTTACAGAAGACATGAACAGACGTTTCTTCAAAGAAGACATATAGATCGCCAGCATGATCTATATGTCACATGAAAAGATGCTCATCATCACTTATAATCAGGGAAATGCAGATCAAAACTACAATAAGATAACACCTCATATCTGTCAGAATGGCTACAATCAACAACACAAGAAACAACAGATGTTGGCAAGGATGTGGAGAAAAAAGGAACCCTCTTGCACTGCTGATGGGAATGTAAACTGGTGCAGGCACTCTGGAAAACAGAATGGTGTTTCCTGCAGAAGTTATAAATAGAACTACCCTATGATCCAGCAATCACACTACTAGGTGTTTACCCAAAGAATACAAAAATACTAATTCAAAGGAATACATGAACCCTGATATTTATAGCAGCATTATCTATAATAGCCAAATTATGGAAACAGTCCAAGTATCCACTGATTAATGGATAAAGACATGGTGTGTGTGTGTGTGTACCTATACATGTAATGGAATATACTCAGACAGAGAAAATGAAATCTTGGCATTTGCAATGACGTGGGTGGAGCTAGAGAGTATAATGCTAAGTGAAAGAGCTCAGGGAAAAATACTATGATTTCACTCATGTAGAGTTTAAGAAACAAATGAGTTGAGGGGGAGAAAAGAGAGGGACAAACCAAGAAATAGACTCTTAACTATAGAGAACAAACTGATGGTCACTAGAGGGGAGGTGGGTGGGGGGATAGGTGAAATAGGTGATGAGGATTCAAGAGTACACTTATTGTGATGAGCATCAGGTGAATTAAAATAGAAACTTAAAAGAAGTAGCATCAATAGGGAGATCGTGAGATGTATATTTTTATTAAGAGAAAAATATTAATTCATTTACACAATTTGTGTTTGATAGAACAAGTGTGGTAAATCCTGTTATAGAAGAAGAAATGAAGAGAGCTGAAAAGTTATATGAACCCTGTAAAGCAATACTCTTAAGTATTGCTAGTTGCTGTTATAAGAGAGTAGCCTTTCTGAAAAACATAGTAGATAGTAGACTAACCATAATGTAATAACAAGAGCATTAAAATATTTGGTTCATTTACCTAAAGTTAGCAAATGACTAATTAGATTTTTTTTTTTTATTTGGCTAGCTGTTGTATTTGTTGTTGACAGCAGTCATAGAGACAGAGTTAGTGAAGCACACAGTGAACTTGCAAAGTTGTTAACAGAAAAAGAACTCCGAGATGCTTTGCTCCTGATTTTTGCTAACAAACAGGTAACACGTTTGTATTTCAGAATACTTACTTTAGTTCTGTGCATTATATGTCCTACGATAACTGGAAAGATTTCAAAACAGAGATAATTCAATAGATATTTATCAAGTTTCTGCTGAGTATTTTGAATATACCCTATGTGAAAAATGCTATACTTGGTTGGTATCTAAAAAGGTAGCTGATGCTTCCAGAAACTCCTACGGACACCTTAGTGGCTCAGTCAGTTAAATGTGTGACTCTTGCTCTCAGTTCAGGTCATGATCCCACAGGATTGAGCCTTGACAGTGCAGGGCCTGCTTGCGATTCTCTCTCTCCCTCTCTGTGTCCCTTCCCTGCTCTCTCTCTCTCTCAAAATAAATAAACTTTATAAAAAAAGAAACTCGTATATATGGATGTAAACAAGTAAGTGAATGTATAACATAGAAAACTGGTAAGTACCTTCAGTAATATTAACAATATGTTATGAGAAAATGGAGTAGTTTAAAGGTGGCATCTTGTAAAGATTTGTAAAAAGTAGGTTCTGAGTTGAAGTTATGGCTCGGACTGTCAGTTAGTATATGAAAGAAAGAACATTGCAGGCAGAGAAAATAAAAGCCTGAGCATTTTTAGGGAGCAGAAGCAGATGTATGTGGGAGGGACAGGTAGAGGATGAAGAAATTCTAGAATAACAGATGAGGTCTGGACTAGAAATTTAGGATTTAATCTATGACAGAGGAAAACCAACAAAAGGTTTTTGGACTCTTATCTGTGTTTTAGGACTGTTGTCTGTTAGGATATAGAATTAACCACGGGCAAGGTAATGGAGACAGGCAGATGCAGTAAGTTGCTGCTGTAATTCAAGTGAGAGGGTTAATAAGATCCCCAGTTAAAGGAATAGAAGGGTGGAAGCAGACTGAAGAGACTTTATGAAGATAGATTTGTTAGAATTTGGTGACTGAATGGGGGAAGGTGAAGGATAGGGAGAAGCTGCAGATTCCTAGATCTTGATCTATGCTTTGTAGGAGGACGAGCATGCTTTCAAGTGCAGTAGAGAGGCAAAGGGTAGGATGAAGAATAAAGGATTTTCCTCTTAATAAAAAATAAAAAGGTGAACTATTAAGAGAAGACACATTTTACTTACTATAAAACATGCAGGGGCACCTGGGTGGCTCAGTTGGTTAAGTATCTGACCTTGGCTCATTTCAAGCCCGTCAGTTGACAGCTCAGAGCCTGCTTAGTATTCTGTTTCTCCTTCTCTCTCTGCCCCTCCCCTGTGCTCTCTCACTCTCTCAAAAGTAAATAAACATTAAAAAAAATTTTAAAAACATACAAATAAGGCAATGTGAAATATCATTTTCCACTTACATTGTTAACGATAAAAATTTGATAATCTTCAGACTCACATATACTGTTGCTGTGGTTATTAAATGGAGACATTTTCTTGGAGAGCATTTTGGCAGTATCACACCTGTCAAAATTTTAGATGCATATACCCTTTTACCTTGTAATTCTACCTCTACTAATGTATTCTGCAGACAAATATCCTAAGGTTATTTTACAGATAATATTGCAAATGTAAATAAAAATACATTACAAATGTACACGTATGTATTTGTAATAGTACGTAAACACACAGGACTTCAGTCTAAATATTAAGTATAGTAATGGTTAAGAAAATTAAGTTGCCTCAACAATAGCTAAAACATGGAAAGAGCCTAAGTGTCCATCAACGGACGAATGGATCAAGAAGATGTGGTTTATCTATACAATGGAATACTACGTGGCAATGAGAAAGAATGAAATCTGGCCATGTGTAGCAACATGGATGGACGTTGAGGGTGTTATGCTTAGCGAAATAAGTCAGGCAGAAAAGGACAAATATCATAAGTTATTTTGCACATAATATTCGCACGTATAGGAGGATTAGGAGGAACTTGATGGAGGACCATGGGGGAGAAGAAGGGGGGAAGTGGTGGGGGAAAGGGAGAGAGGCAAACCATGACTCTTGAATGCTGAGAACAAACTGAGGACTCATGGGTGTGGGGGGGAGGGGGTAGATGGGCATGGAGGAGGGCACTTGTGGGGATGAGCACTGGGTGTTAAATGGAAACCAACTTGACAATAAACTATTTGTAAAAAAAAAAAAAAATTAAGTTGCATCTACACCGTGGAATGCACTTCAGATGTTAAAAAATGTAGAAAATGTGCTTGTCCAGATAATGGAAAGATACCTATCCTCAAGATAAGTATTAAGTAAAACACACAAAAAACTAAAGTAGGTTTGTTTGTGTTTATTTGCATGACCTTTATAGCATGGTCGCTTTTGGGAAGTAGGGCTGTTGAGTATTTGGAGTGGGAGTTTAGAAACTGTTCATTGTATAAATTCTGTGAATGAGCCATTTTTGTGATACACGTTAATCTTTTTAAGTTGATTTGATGCTTTCTGATGCAGGTAGTTTTCATTCAGGCTGCATGGCCTTTACTCATTTCACTTGTAAGGCTATTCTTATAGACTGTATTATAAATTATATTCATCAAAACTTTTCTCTCTGCTTACTAATCACTGAAAGGCGAATCTAGGTTTTAACTTTAGGCTTCTATTAGAGTGGCAGCAGTGGAACTCTATATAAATAGTAATAATTGGGAAAATGAGAATTTTGATGGGCAGATTATAAAAAAAAAATTCTGCTATGTGTATATCTTTCAGGATGTTGCTGGAGCTCTGTCAGTAGAAGAGATCACTGAACTTCTTAGTCTGCATAAATTGTGCTGTGGCCGTAGCTGGTATATTCAGGGCTGTGATGCCCGAAGTGGTATGGGACTATATGAAGGGTTGGATTGGCTCTCACGACAACTTGTGGCTGCTGGAGTACTGGATGTTGCTTGATTTTAAATGGAGCAGTTAACTTTTGTGGTTAAGAGTTATTTTGCACATAATATAAGGAATTCTACATCTCAAAGGTAGTTTATTTAGGGTGTATATTTAAAATGAGTCTTGGTTGGGGAATTCAGTACAGTATGGCTTTGAAAAAAATTATTCTGTAGTAAAATTTAAACATTTCATTGAGCAGATTAAATTGCATTAAATAGGGACTTATTGAATATACATTTTTTAAAATGTACATTTGTTATTTAAGTTTTTCACATTATATGAGATCCCTGTGTTGGGAAAGAAGTAGTCATAGAGAAAGGGTAAGTGAAAGTTTATTTTCAGTGAAAAAAGAATAGCCAACCGAGTGCCTAATGCAAAGTTTGTGAAGCAAGTGAAACACAGCTGCTTCTTTAACTTGCCTATTCACTGGATTTTGGCAGTGTTTAATAGCAAAACACCAATGACTTAATTAAATAGAATCCTAACTGCATCTTTGGGTAATAGGATTACTTTACTTTTATGTTCAATATAACAGAACATCTTTAATGCTAATAACTATAAGCTACAAAAAATTAGTATTTTATAGTGTTTTATTAAAACTTTCTCCTAAGCCCTTTTGTATAAAACCCAGAGTCAGATGACATGCTATCTAACTAGGTATGATTGTCAGATTAGTATTAAACTGAAGAATAATAAAACTGTGAAAGTTATGTTATAGTTAATCTTCTTTTATGAAAGACCCATTTCCAGGGTTGAACCTGGTTATATTATTTCCTATGACACAGCTCTAAATTGGTCTTTCCATTTTTCAACATGTTTAAAGTAGTTAATAGAGTTCCTTTTAAAAATAATATTGCATCCTTAGTGGGAATGACTATAGGTAAAATGTAGTAAGTTATGCATAGAACCAGGGTTGACTTTAAGTAAAAGAGGTCGAAGTAGAAAACTACATTTATCTTTAGAGAAGGCATTTAAACAGTGGAGAGTCAGTCATGTTAAATGCTTTCCCAAAATAAGTGCATTTATCTTGACAATAAAATGTTACCACGGCTCTTCATGATAAGGCCTTGAAAAGTTACTGAGAAAGAATGTGTCTAAGGAAGGGTAAGAAATGTTTAGAAAGTTTACTCACATTTATTATGCAGTGTTGTAAAAGTTTTAAGATTTTGTGTTTTTTATTTTTCATTTAAGGATACTCGCGGTAGTACGATTTATATTTAAACATGCTAGATTGGATTCTATTTTTTATTAAATGCTCTTCATCCTTATAGATGAAGTTGAATCCTGTCTTATTAGTTCAATTGCTAGGAAATGTGAGTCTTAAGTGGCACTGTTTTGGTTCAGTCTCTTCAGATGTATTTTTGTTTGTTAAAAATAAACAGCATAACTTTTAGAAAACAAAGCATTAAAAACCAAAGTCCATCAGTGTTATGGGCAGTGTGTAAATAAGTAAATATTTCATCCTTTAGTTTTCAAGTAAAAGTCATGCTGTTACAAGTGTAATTTGTGATATAATACTTATGAATTAAATTATTTAATATTTGGTTACAATAACTGTGAAAAATAAAAAATGTGTTAACATTTGCCTGTGAGCCCTTGAACTGTTTTCTCTACTAGGTAATTGAAAAAAAGTCTAACACTAACATGTAAACATGTTTTTCTTCTTGTAAATTATTAAGTTTACTTCACCAATTTTGCTAAACTTTGTAATTCACATTCTTAGCATATTATTAAACACAGTGTAAAAATTGTGCTTAGACCTGATTATAATGTACATAATAGTGTTTGCTTTTTTTTTTAAGAAATATTTTTCTCAGGCTCTTATTACTATTTGTGGTTGTATTCTTTCACCGATCATTAGTTAAGACTGTGCTAGTTCCCTCTGGGAAATGTCAAATTTAATAATGAGAGATATTTTAAGTACAGTCTATTTGGATTTGCCTCCTAGCTTTGAATTTCTGTATTAAGCCTAAATATTATTGTATGGTTTATGTAAAGCAGGTTTCACAAGTGTGTAGCCCTGGTGTATAATTCCGGAATGCTTTATTATCACCAGACATTATTTGCATTACATATATGCAGCAATAAAATGTTAAAATCATTCTAAAGAAGTCCTATTATTATTACAAAAACTCTGTTTCATGTACCATCTATCTAGTAGTATAGTATAGCTAGTAATCAATGAAAAAAGTAATTTATGCTGTGGTTAAGAAAAAGAAAACAAAATGGAGTAGGGATTGACTTGCATGTCAAATTTGCGTTGTAGCTTACTAAAGATTTAGAAATAACTTATTCTGTAGTTGCAAGGTAAGTTACACTTAAAATGAGTATTATAGCTAGTGTTTTGAAGGGAGAACTAAAATTTTGCATTGAAATGAAACTCATGCTTTTTGAATTTCAAGTAACTATTTTAGAAAATGGCTGCAAAAACTTAGCTGTATCCTATGAACTAATTCGCTAAGAGGCATTTTATGTAGCATTGAGGTACTTTTCAATTTGCAAAGTAGTAAGACGGAAGAAGATAGTTTTATTTTTCCCTAAAAAAGTAATGAATAGGACAAATGAATAAGTATCAGATGGTATTCTGCTAATAATTTAAAATATGCTTTAAAAAAGACTTCTAGGATCAGTTTTTAGGTTTACTGATTATGTTATACTCGTGACATGTATGTAAATATTGATTAATCAAATATGATTTGCACTTAAGTCAAAATAACTATTTATGGGAGACTGGGGTATCACCACCACTTGGTGGCAGTATTATCAAAAATGTAGGAATAAGTTTTCAGCAATGAATCAATTGCTAGGGAGAGGTCTAGACACCAAAAATAGGAAGAAAAGGTAAATGTCACAATGAAAAATCATTTTATGTCTAAATTCTACTTTATAAAAGGAGGACATAATATTAAAGTAGCACAATTTGGCATATTCTTATATCTCACAAGTCTGTAGTACAAAATGGATAAAGGAAGTAATCCTGCTTATTAACAGAAGGAAACGTGTAAGTTTAGATTTAAATATAACAATGTGAATTCCTGGGGCTCCTAGGTGGCTCAGTCAATTAAGCATCCAACTGTTAATTTCGGTTCAGGTCATGATCTCAAGGTTCGTGGGATGGAGCACTGCATCAGGCTCTGTGCTGAAAGTGAACCTGCGTGGGATCCTCTTTCCCATTCTCACTGTCCTTCCCCTGCTTTGCTCTCTCTTTCTCTCAAAATA
This sequence comes from Hyaena hyaena, assembly GCF_003009895.1. NCBI lineage: Eukaryota > Metazoa > Chordata > Mammalia > Carnivora > Hyaenidae > Hyaena > Hyaena hyaena. Next base: position 628,526 of record NW_024081163.1, read on the forward strand.
AATAAACTTAAAAAAAAAAAAAAAGAATGTGAATTTCTTAAATATGTTGAGGTGTTCCTTCTTTACCTTTTTTAATAGTCTCTCTGGAAACTAGAAGCAGTGTTTTTTTGGTTTGTTTTTCTCTTGCTTCTTTCTTTTATTTATTTTTGAGAGCAAGCGAGACAGAGAGAGAGTGAGGACGAAGAGCATGAGCAGGAGAGGGGGAGACACAGAATCTGAAGCAGGTCTCAGGCTCTGAGCTGTGCTGACAGCTCAGAGCCTGATGCAGAGCTCAAACTCAAGAGAGATCATGACCTGAGCAGAAGTCAACTGAACCACACAGGGGCCCCTAGAAGCAGTGGTTCTTTTTTTGTTTGTTTGTTTTATTTATTTCTAGGAGAGAGAGAGAGAGAGAGACAGCATGAGCAGGGGAGGGTCAGAGAGAGAGGGAGTCATAGACTGAAACAGGCTCCAGNTGTTTTATTTATTTCTAGGAGAGAGAGAGAGAGAGAGACAGCATGAGCAGGGGAGGGTCAGAGAGAGAGGGAGTCATAGACTGAAACAGGCTCCAGGCTCTGAGCTGGCAGTCAGCACAGAGCCCGACGCGGGGCTCGAACCCACTAACTGCGAGATCATGACCTAAGCGAAAGTCGGACGCTTAACCGACTAAGCCACCTGGGTGCCCCGAAGCAGTGGTTCTTAATAGTTATGAAAACAGGGAACACCTCGGTGGCTCAGTTGGTTAAGCATTCTACTTAGGCTCAGGTCATGATCTTGCAGTTCAGGTGTTCAAGCCCTGTGTTGGGCTCTGCTGTAAGCTCAGAGCCTGGAGCCTGCTTCAGAATCTACAACTCCCTCTCTCTATGCCCCTCCCCACTCATGCTCTGTCTCTCAAAAAATAAATAAATACTAAAAAACAAAACAACAGTTATGAAGTCAGGAGAGTAAGGGAAGAAGAAAATGAAATCAATAGAAGTTTTTGAACTTACACTGTTTTATTGCTCGAATTTCTACTAAGTGCTCCATTATTAGCTATTAAAAGTTTTACTTAATATATACTTTCTTGATGGCATATTTGGTAATGTAAGAAAAGACACTATTAACTTCAGGACAGAAAATTGGAATTTAACTATATTAGGAAAATAATGTATAAATATTAAATGAACTTGTATATAAAACCAAGGACTAAGTATTCATTTATTTGGATTCTTAGATTTAAACACTAGCTATAATACTCATTTAAATGTGACTTACACTGTAACTACAGGATAAGTTATTTCTAAATCTTTAATAAACTACAAATTTGTATTTACTAAAGTTGTATTTACCACTACTTACTATTTTTAATAGTGATTAAAACGTAAAATTATTTGGCATGAAACAAAAACCTAAGAAAAGAAAGGAAGTGGATTCTGGTACCCAAATTTAGTCCATTTCAGTTTTATCACCTCCTAGGATAAGAAATATTGTGAGAAAAATGAAAGGCAGGGTTTTAAAAAAGGTCCTTTAATGAAAAATATGAAAACATAATATTGCATCGTTGAAACATGATTTGGATGTTCAGCAAATCCTAAGATCTTCCTCTGTAAAATAACCCTGTGTTTAATATATGTGTATTTTTATTTATACATACAATGAAACAAACCTTATTTTACTTGACAGTAATATTTATGATGCTGACATCCTCATAGGGCTTATCTGTTTTGGGATTGACTTTGACATTGGAGATCCTCTGTACAACTTCCATTCCTTTAGTCACTCGTCCAAACACTGTGTGCTTATTATCAAGCCAAGGCTGCAGTGGAGGAGAAATGGAAAATCTTGGTAAACCCTGATTTCTTAAATCACACCCTGTGGGTGAGCAAATTATAGAGAATTTAAATTTATGCTTCATTTTTAATTTAATAAAAAGACATTTTAAGAGTGATTTCCTTGTTTATCTGAAAAAAATGTAACAGCATAGTATAATGTTTAATTAGATAGCTGCCTCTTTCAGACCAAATGGAGCTGAAAGATGTTTGCTAAAGGTAAGTTTTTTTGCATGGCTTAAAGAATTCTGGCTAAGGCTTTAAAAGTTCTCTGCAGAAATCAGACCTGCAAAAGAGACAGTTTGGAATTAAGTAGCATGTACTTTTGTAGTAGAGAGATGGGAACTCAAATGTGCGCTCTACTATTTACTTGATGTTTGGCAAGTTAATCATGTCTCACTCTTTGTATACTCATCTGGTTTTTAAAACTGGGTATGGTGATACTAGAAGTATTGTGAATATTATTTTGTGCCTGATAGGTAGTAGTTATATTTTTTCTTCCTTGCATGGTGCTTAACTCCAAAAAACAGAATAGAATAATTTTTATAATTTTGTGTAACTACACAGCAACAGAGCTCAATATTTTTATACTGTATTTCATCAAATCTACAATGTTGCATTATGGGTTACATTCTAATATCAGAGATATTAAAATATAGAAAAAAGTCTTAAAATTGAGAATATACTCTAATCCCTACATTCTAAAGAAAATAGGCCCAGAATTGAAATAATTTGTTTTCTATTGTACAATTAGTAGTGACAAATGTGACTTAAACTCCAGAGTCCTGAGTTATGGGAGTATTGTTTTACAAAGTAAAATATGATTTGCTGGGTAATTTTATATTTTCTCATCTAAACTGTTTAATTTTTTTATATCGTGGCAGAAATAAATAATAGAGAATAATGCAGCTCTCTTTTACTGAATTCATTCTTTGATCATAACCTATGAATCTGTGGCTTATAGACAACACTGTTCTACTTACCGTTGGTACTACTGTTATAAAAAACTGGGATCCATTAGTATTTGATCCAGCATTGGCCATACTGAGTGTATATGGTCTGTCATGTCGTAATGTTGAATGAAATTCATCTTCAAATTCTCCTCCCCATATGCTTTCTCCTCCCATACCAGTACCTGTTGGATCTCCTGTTTGAATCATGAAGCCCTTAAGAGGAAGTATACAAAAAAAAAATCTTAATACACTGTCCTTTTCTATATGTACGTTTTGGGATCTTTTAATGTTTAAGTGTGTTATGTGTTCAATAAAATCTTAACTTTTTCTTTTTTAAAGTTTATTTATTTGAGAGAGAATGCACCAGTGGGGGATAGGCAGAGAGAGAGGGAGATCCTAAAAAGGCTTCACACCGTTGGCACAGAGCCTGATGTGGGCTCCAACCCATGAACTGTGAGCTGATGACCTGAGCCAACATCACAAGTTGGATGCTTTTAACCGAATGAGCCACCCAGGTGCCCCTTTCCTATTCCTTTCTAATAACCTGATAATTGTGAGACAGGAAGATTCCTTACGTTTAAACCTCGGGTTACGTTTAAACCTCTGGTTATGTAAAAACACACTATTCGTGAGTTCATATAAATTTTGTATAACTTACCTTAATTATACGGTGAAATGTATGTCCATTATAATAACCGTTTCTGCTGTGAACACAGAAGTTTTCCACTGTCTTCGGGCACCTAGTAAGATATAAGTTAAATATGAAATCCATTCAGAGCATCTTAAGACAGTTTTCTTTGTAGTTCTGCTTCCTAATAACGCTTGCATTACCTTCTGAATGTTTCAGAACAGTCTTTTTCCATAACTTCTTTTAATCTCAGGACAAGAAAGAGTTGAAAGATCATATAAGCCATAGTATACTAATATTGTTTACTATATTATCTTTAGGTCATGAATGATTATATTTGAGTTTGACAGTATTTAAATTTCAAAGTCATTTAGCAGTTTAAAAACTATAGCTACAGAACCTTAAGATATGTATATTAACTGCATATAGTAGGTTCAGTTCCTGGGAAAGATAATTTTCTCATAAAAACAATGTTATGCTACACTGACAGTTACTGATGAACGACCTACTCTCTGAAATGATATCCCCTAAATCTAATCAACTTTAAATGACAAACACACACTCAAAGTATGAAGCTTTCTAAATGTTAAGTAATCTCATGTGATGATTTAATAAGTACATGAAATGACTCTTAGAGCTGGGAATGTAAGGGAAATATGAAAGAATATTGCACCAAGTACATCAGGGAACAGGCTTAATAGTTGCTTGGGCTCTGAGCACTTAAAATTAGATGGTGCAGGTGTCTAGAACTGCCTAGTGCTTTGTTCAGTATCAAGGCACATTTAAAACACTCATTTACAAAATAAAGAAGTACTTTTTAAGTAAAAGGGGTTGTAAAAGATGACACTCTTTGTTTTTTGTTTTCATTTTTTTACAGACAGGGAGAGAGAATCCCAAGCAGGCTCCACATTCAGCAAGGAGCCTGACACATAGCTCAACCCCATGACCCTGGGATCATGACCTGAGCCAAAATCAAGAGTTGGATAGTCAAATGACTGAGTCACCCAGGCGCCCCAAAGATGTCACTTTTTGGATCAAGAATAGCCAAAGATATTGTATTTGGTATTGCACATTCATCTTGCAAACTTTTAAACTGTCCAGAATTCCTTTCTGCTTTTTTCAGTATGTTTTTTTCTTAGTTTATTTATTTATTTATTTGTATTTGAGAGAGAGGAAGAGAGTGTGCACAAGCAGGGGAGGGGAAGAGACACAGAATCTTAAGCAGGCTCCATGTTTAGTGCAGAGCCCAACATGGGGCTCGATCCCACAACTCTGGAATCATGACCTGAGTATAAATCCAGAGTTGGACACTCAACTGAATGAGCCACTCAGATGCCCCTTGTTGGAATTTTTAAAACCTATAGAAAGTACTGGAACTAAAGAAGTAGTGGAGGTCTAGGAAATGTAAGGAGGAAAAGGAATTATCCTCCCCTTAAGGATTTGCTCTGAGGGTAAAGCCAGTTATAACAAGCGAGCCATAAAATCTAGTTGGGATGCATAGTTAATGGTAATATACGTTTGTATGTTACTTTATACTTTACATCCAGCACTTTCACAGCCATTTGTTTTATATGCATAATAATAAACCTGTGAAGTATGAGTATATATATAAAATTACCCCATTTTCTAGAGGAACAGTTATCAGAAAGCTAAAGATAGATACTCTATCAAACACTTCAGTTCTTTAAAATTCCTCAAGTTGAGGGGCGCCTGGGTGGCTCAGTTGGTTAAATGGCCGACTTTGGCTTAGGTCATGGTTCATGGGTTCGAGCCGCCCACTGGGCTCTGTGCTGACAGCTCAGAGCCTGGAGCCAGCTTCAGATTTTGTCTCCCTCTCTCTTTGTCCCTTCCCTGCTCATGGTCTGTCTCTGTCTCTCAAAAACTGAATAAAAACATTTAAAAAAATTAAAAAGTAAATAAAAATAAAGTAAAATTTCTCAAGTTGAAATACAATTTTAAGTCACACAGTTTCTTCAAATAAACACATTTACAGTGGTGTTTATCTTAGACAGAAGACAGTACGTACTCAACAGGAAAAAGTTTGATATGAATGTCTCCCATGCTTGTGTGGATAATGGCACTATCTGAAACGCGTTTAGGTCCTTCAGCTTGAGTAGCTGCCATGACTTCTTCTTTAGAAGGTTTCTCATTAAAAACATCTCGGTCAGAATCTGCACTTTTTGTATCTTCTGGTTCTCGTTTGGTGAACTCAGAGGAAAATTAAAAGATAATGAATGAATTAAATTTTTCATTTGGTTAAAATTTTGTCAACAAAATTTCATTTCTATCTATGGTATTTGAGGAGAGTAAGAATTCACATCAGCATAAATCCATATTGCAGCAATCACTTCCTATCACAAAAGTAAAATACAGTTAAATTATTTTTACCTTGTCTAAAATGAAAACAATCCATACAATGAAGATATATGTTTTCAAATGGGATTTAATTTCTTTTTGGGTACACATTGAACAAGATGCACTTTTATTTGAGGTAGCATTCTGCCTCTGCCTACTAGTATTTTATAACCTGTCAACTGGTGCTTTTCACTAGTTTGCCTGGGTTTGAATTCCATTCTGCTACTTACTAGTTACATGATTTTGGCAAAATAAATTCATTTATTCCATTTCCTCATTCATAAATGGGGATAATAACTATCTCAAAATGGTACCTTTTGTGAAGATTCAATGAAGGGACATAAAATGTTCGGAGAATAGTGCCTAATATGTAAAAAGATACTATATGCATATTAATAATTGTTACTACAATGAGCAGAACCTGGTGCTAGGCAGGATGAGGATTCAAAGATGAATCAGTAATGTGTCTTGGGTATTTTTTTTCCTTACAAAGCCCCCATCTGTTCTATCTAAACTCTGAAGTATGGAAGAAAGAATGTAAATTTTGAGTGAAGTTATAGAAATTCCAGGATACCTCAGGATATAGGGAAAATTGAGAGAAATATTTCAGTTGTTAAAACTCTGGACTCCTCTGAGCCTGTTTTGTTGTTTTTGTTTTTGTTTTTCTTAATTTGACTTAATAAGTAGAAATCTCTTCTCCTGAGAAAGCTCTACGAAATATCAACTGAGTTCCAGGAAGGTAAAGCCAGTGTCCCAGGCCCTGTCTTGCCTAATGTCATTCCTCATCTACTTGGATAAATTCCAAATAAAGAAACAACCAAGCTAGGATCTTGTTGACCTATGTCTAATTATCCAATTTTCAAAGGAATGGCATTATCTGTTGTATTATTTACTTATATGAATTTTTTTTTTTTAATATTTTTATTTATTTCTAGGAGAGAGAGAGAGAGAGAGACAGCGTGAGCAGGGGAGGGTCAGAGAGAGGGAGACACAGACTCTGAAACAGGCTCCAGGCTCTGAGCTGGCAGTCAGCACAGAGCCCGACGCGGGGCTCGAACCCACGAACTGTGAGATCATGACCTAAGTGAAAGTCGGATGCTTAACCAACTAAGCCACCCAGGCGCCCCTATGAATTTTTAAAAAATGTTTTTATTTATTTCTGAGAGAGAGGGAGAGAGAGAGCGAGACAGCATGAGCAAGGGAGGGTCAGAGAGACAGGGAGACACAGAATCTGAGGCAGGCTCCAGGTTCTGAGCTGTCAGCACAGAGCCCGACGCAGGGCTCGAACCCACAAACCGTGAGATTGTGACCTGAAGTTGGATGCCCAACTGACTGAGCCACCCAGGTGCCCCTATTTATATGAATTTTTAAATAGGTATTTTAATTTAGCTCACATATTGAACTACTAAAGTTCAAATTTTGTAATATTTTGATATTGGATTTGAAAGGATAAGAAATTTACATATATGTATATACCATTTACTTTTGCTTACGAATATGTCTATCTAATAAAATGAAAGATAATTTTATGAACATGTTAGCTGTATAAAGATGCACAGTGACTTTTCTTCTTCAGTCTTTACAAGTAACATACGTGATTTAATCAATATGAAAGTAAACTTTAGGGGAAGAAAAAGTAACTTGTTACAGTGTTTTGATAAAGTGGACAGAAAATTAGTATATGTTTTTAGTATATACCAAGAATTAATTTTTAACTTCAAAACAGCTAAATTACATGTAAAAACAAGAAAAAATTCTTTCCTTTTTTAACAAATTAATATTTGTCATTATTTTTTTAGCAATGACTTTGAAAGTTTCTAAATAAAATTTTCATCTTAAAAGGATGTACCCATTTTCAGTTAAAAACTTGGCTGGGATAAACTGCTATTTCCTACATTAATCAAATGCTGGTAACCTGGATAGCTTCACAGCTACTTACAGTATATCAGATGAAAAAAATCGGTATACTAGAATGAGCCACACACTTTACCAAACCTGTGAATAGTGGAGAAAATATAATGCCCTGTATTTGAGAATTTTATATATTTTTTTGATTAAAAAACTTTTTTAAGTTTACTTATTTTTGAGAGACAGAGTGAGACAGAGTGTGAGCAGAGGAGGGGCAGAGAGAGAAGGAGACACAGAATCCAAAGCAGGCTCCTGGCTCTGAGCAAACATTCAGCACAGAGCCTGATGTGGGGCTCGAACCCATGAACTGTGAGATCATGACCTGAGCCTAAGTCAGATGCTCAAACGACTGAGCCAACCAGGCACCCCTTGAGGATTTCATATTATCTTAAGGAGGGGATGACAGAATCAGAGGTTTAAAAAAAAAAAAGAAAAAAGAAAAAAGAAAGTAAACTATTCCAAAAACTGTAACACATAGAGCACAACCAGGCATACCTAACTCAGACTTGATGTCAAGAGAAGGCTTCCAAGCTGAGATCTGATATAAGTAGGAACTGGGGACAGGTATGTGACTGGCAGAAGGAACAGCCTGTGCAAATGCATTGAGGTAAAAAGAACACTCAGCCATTGCAAACAGGATCAAGTTCAGTACAGTCAATGTAGCAAAGGAATTAAAATTAAGAAAGATAAATAGAAGAGCCAGCTAATATAGATAGTTGAGGAGCCATTAACGGGTTTTAGGCAGAGAAATATCCGAATTTGGAACTCAGTCTCTAACTAAAATGTGAAAGACAGAATGATAGAGTAGAGGTTTCCACACTTTAGATTTTTCTGCTTGGCAACAGTTAGGACACTGCTACTCCTAGATAGCTTAGGCAATTTGTTTCTGAGCCCAGTCTTAGTTAACATGTAAAGTACTTGCAAGTACTTGTAGTTCTCTAGAAAAAAAAAAATTGTCAGGAATATACACTTTTAAGGTAGCACCATTACAAGAGAGTTGAAAGGTAAAAAAAGAAATGAGCTTAGAGAAGCAAGTGTTCAGGAAAGATAAATCAAGAACAAAAGATGAAAAATAATCTTTTTTAGAATTTTTAAAACCCCAGAGCAAAACCTATTTTGGATACAATTACTACCATAACCACTTACTTCCTTACATCTTAGACAACACAAATAGTTACAGAAGCCAGGTTGAAAAATTTTCAAAACAGGAGGACAACAGTACAAAATCGAGTCCTAGTTAAAAATTATGAAATATTAATGTTTTCAGATGGTATTCTGGTTGTTTAGAAAGTATGCTATTATTGCCAACATTCCCTTCAGTTGAAAGCACAAGCTAAGAAAATAAACCTCCAACCAAATTTGAAGAATTAAGGCCCATTTCCTAGTATTTCCACATACCATGTAAAATCTATTCTTTTTGAAAGATGTACAAACTATTGTTGGGTCAGCCTGAATATTCTGAAGAACAGGATTTTCAGAAGCTTTCATTTCTATAGTAGTTGCAGCACGATGTTTTTTGGCTATTCCTTGGAACAAAGCCAACTGCATCACTCTAATATTTTCTTGCTTGCCTAAGATGCGCACACACCTGGAAAATACATTTTATAAAATAAAATTACCAGAAATAACTCTAATTATAAAAATTTTATAAAGGCTAGGAATCAATTATCCTTTAACCTTGTATAAAATAATTACTAAAAGTTTTTTTAAAAAGTATTTCCCTACCCACCCGTCCCCAAAGAGATTTATTTTAAATTGGCTGGAATTTTCAGGTTAAAAAAAATACAATCATTCATTCATAATTTTAACCTATCCCTATTACCTTAATCTTTTTGCAAGCCTTCAAAGATTCTATACTGAGAATAACTACAATATAAATTTGTTTATATGTGAGAATGTACAGCCCCAGGTTTTTTTCTTTAAAATATACTTTAAGTTCTTTTCATTTACATTCAGTGTTAGTATCTGATTGTAGCTATTCTGTACTAAAACCAAATGGACTGTTTGCACAAAAGGCTTATTGTGGTTTCATGCATTTTAACTTCTGATTTTATGTCTAGCAGGATGTAATGCTGAATTCTGTGGTTAAAATATTTGGCAACATTTAACATGAACCAGGCTAATTTAAATCAATAAGCAAAAGAGAGATTGAAACTTGTTAAAAAAAAAAAAAAACCTTGAAACTATGCATATCTTTTTTCCATTTCTTTTACAAACATGAGTGGAAACTTTTTACATAAGATTATAAACAACCAAAAGACCACAAAAAATCCAGTCAAAACATTTGGTTAAGTTTAGACATTTGGGACCATTCCACTTGTCTTGGAACAAACAAAACTCCCATTGTTTCCCTGAAGGAGGAAATGGTCCCCCATAAATGAATGCACTTCAAAAAAACGTCTCATTAAAGCTTACCGGTTTGTTTCTACATTTATAACTTTAATGCCTAGCATTGTTCCATATAGCACGAAGTGTCCAGTTTCATCAAAGACTATGTTAATTAATCTTACTGCATCCACCTTCTCCAACTCACGTTCGACAGCCATTCGTCGGCCAAATTCCATATCAGGGAGCTGTTGCCTCATCTGCTGCAGTTCAGTAAACATCTAGGAAGCAAACAAAAAAGTTACGTGATAAAGGGAATGAGAATTTAAATAGAAGCACAGTACACATTAAGAGCCACTGAAAGTTTGTATATTTATAGGTTACCTTAAAGAGGATTTTAAATACCATAAGCAGGAAACAAAAATACATTAGTAAGTTCAATTGTAAAAACAATAGCATATACACTGCTTCTTCTTAATAAAAAAAAGATCAGTTAATATAACTACTGTCTTCTGTACGAAAACAATATATCTGCTGCCTTTTATAAGAAACAGATTAGGAACAACTAGGTGGATCAGTAGGTTAAGCGTCTGACCGTTGATTTCGGCTCAGGTTATGATCTCATAGTTAGGAGATTGAGCTCCATATCTGGCTCTGTGTAGGGCTCCATACTGGGTGTGGAGTCTGCTTAAGATTCTCTCTCTCTCCCTCTGTCTCTGCCCCTCCGCTACTTGTGTTCTCTTCTTCTCATAAATAAATAAATAAATAAATAAATAAATAAAATGCTACAAACTAGTACTTTCCAATAGAAGTATAATGCAAACCAAGTATGCAATTTTATTTTTTATTTTTTTTTAAATTTTTAAATGTTTTTTATTTATTTCTAGGAGAGAGAGAGAGAGAGAGAGAGAGAGACAGCGTGAGATGGGGAGGGCCAGAGAGAGAGGCAGTCACAGATTGAAACAGGCTCCAGGCTCTGAGCTGACAGTCAGCACAGAGCCCGACGAAGGGCTCGAACCCACGAACCGCGAGATCATGACCTAAGCGAAAGTCGGACGCTTAACCGACTAAGCCACCCAGGCGCCCCCCAAGTATGTAATTTTAAATGATCTAGTAGCTACTTAAAGTAAAAAGAAACAAGTGAAATTAGTCTTAATAAGGTTTTATTCAACCCCATATATTCAAAATATAATCATTTAAACTTTATGCAATATTTAAAAATTGAGATAGAAGCACTTGGCTGGCTCAGTCAGTGGAGCATGTGTCTCTTGCTCTCAAGGTGGTAAGTTCGAGTCCCATGATGGGTACAGAGATTACTTAAAAATAAAACCTTAAAAAAAATGAGATAAACTTATATTCCATTTTTTTAGTTTAGCCTTTGAAATCCTATATTTTATACTTTCAGCCCATCTCAATTTGGACTAACCTCGTATCAAGTGCTCACTAGCTACGTGTGGTTGGTGGCTACTATATTGGACACTGTTAAGTACAGAGTATAAGGTCCCTGTAAAAGGATCATGGACGTGACATAACAAGCACTCAATTTTTGTTGAATGAATGAACTCTTATCATTTCATTAATTTATAACGATTTCATGATATTTTAGAAAATGTTTCAAGTTATTTTTATAGAGAACACAACATAGATTATCATTAGATAAATGTGATTTAGGGTAGATGAATATTTTTATGAGTGCTCTGTAGCTTATTCGGTTTTCTTCAGATATTTAACACAATTTTCAGATAAGCTCACATCTCAATTACTATGGATTATCACACTACCAACTTCCTCTCAATTAAGATCTTTCAGGTTTCCAGACATTTGGGGGATCAAACAGCAGGTCTCCACTGGAGATAAAAAGAAGCCAAACTATGTCCAATCTACTTATTTTCATGCTTGCATTAACTAGAAATCCCATTTTTACAGATATGGAAAGAACAATATACACAGTTCCATAAAAACAAAAGGAGGTATGTGTGTTAGGGAACAACATGAAGCAAAGGTCTTATGGGACAAATAAAAATCCTGGTGGTCATTAGGTTTTCTTATCTCCAGTCTCTGAGACTACTTGCTTATTCATATGCTAGAAATAGCCTGGCATTTTTATAGAGAGAGACCACTGATTATTTTACTAGAAAAGAATCATTTGCAAGACTTCAGGTTTGTAGACGGCCATCTGCCCGTGTGTATGTATTTCATACATGTTAATCCAACCTGATGAATACAGAAATATCTTTTTATAGTATTCTACTTTAATAGCAGGGCGTCTGTGATACCCAACTGTGCAGCATATGCATATCTCATTAACTGTGAGATTTCACTGATTTACTACCACTATCAATCTAACTAATTTACCTGGCATTTGTTTTTGTTGTTGTTCTGGACAACCTCTGTTATTCTGAATCTCAGCTTCTGTCATAAGCTTTACTATGAACCTCCTCTTATTTCAGCCCTCTTCAACATTTGTTGAAGTCAACAGTGAAGAAACAGAGTATTTGTGTTAAGAAATTAATATCCAGAGAGGCGCCTACGTGGCTCAGTCAGTTAAGTGTCTGACTGGCTCAGGTCATGATCTCACGGTTTGTGGGTTCGAGCCCCATGTTGGGCTCTGTGCTGACAGCTCGGAGCCTGAAGCCTGCTTTGGATTCTGTGTCTCCCTCTCTCTCTGGCCCTCCCCTGCTCATGCTCTGTTTCTCTCTGTCTCAATAATAAATAAACATAAAACTTAAAAAAAAAAATTAATATCCAGAGACCATGTTTTTAAATATTTCTTTGCTGAGAAATCTTCAAAGAGCTGCAAATTGGTAAAAGGCCTTTAAATTATATTTAAGTTGAACTAATACCTAGTTACCAGCCACCATTAATGAAAAAAAAAATCACAAAGACAGTTTTCTCCTATTCTTAAAAGTATAATTGAAAGCTATTCTCTTCCAAGAAGAAAATAAGTCAGGAGGATGATCTGACTAACAAAGAGATCTTCACATTTGTCTGAATTCATATTACTTCAGGCAGATAATCCACCCAACTTAAAGCCACTTGCTACCAAACAAGAGCGTCACTAATAAGAACAACAGAATTTAAGATCTTAATGCAAGGAATCTAATGTAAACTGGTTACTACCAACATTGTAGAATTGACACTATTATAAATAAAATAAACAGTACTGCTACAAAGGTTCAACCCACAGAATCAGAGGATTCAACATACCATTAGCAGTTAGAGAATACTTGCGGTAAACAGGTAATCAGACCCAATTTCCACAAAAAAGTTAACTTTGCATGGATAGAAAGTCTTGTTCTCCAAGTACATGCTTTAACAAATTCTTGTTAGCAGTAATTATGTGTTGCATATTATTTTTAGTGCTGGAGATACAAACATGAGCCAAAACAGGTAAGGGACCATAGATCACATAGAGTTTAGTCTACTATGCATTGATATGTAGTAATCAAAAATAAGATCATGCCAAATGCTCTAAGAGAAAATAAACAGAGTGATATTGAGTCACATTAAAAAAAAAAGTTGTCCTAGATTAGACAAATATTAAAGGAAGTGACCCTTTAAATGAGATTTGAAGGACACGTTCAACAGGTATGGAGGAGGAGTGATTCCAGGCAGCAGGAACAGCATAAGCAAAGGCCGTATGGTAGAAGACATGTTCAAGAAACTAAAATAAGGAATCAATGGCTAGTGTTAAGAGGAAGATAGAAAAGTGAGTGACAGTAGCCTAGAGTGGTAGGCAAAGGCCACAACAAGGCAGGCTGTGATTTTGGTCTTGATCCTAAGAACAATAAGAAGTCACTAAAAGGTTCAAAGAATGAAATGATCATATACGCGCTTAAAAAAATTGCTCTGGATGCAGTGTGGATAACCTTTTAGGAGGAAGCCCGAATATAGGCAGTAGGCCATGAGATAGTCCAGGCAAAAGATCATGAGCTACAGTAGTGACAGCTATGCTGAAAGGATATGGATAGGTTTTAAGTATATTTAGAAAGTAAAATTGACAGGACTCATGATGAATTAAACAGAGGGCTAAGGAAAAAGAATTAAGAAGTTTAGAATGACAAGGGTTTGTGGATTATGCAAGTAGATGGATACTGGTACCATTCATGAAGACAGTTAAGCAAAACAAAAAGAATAGCACCATGTCTATTCATAATAGTAACATGGAGAAATCAATTTGAGAGTAAGCATAGTAATAGACAGGAGTGGGGGCGCCTGGGTGGCTCAGTTGGTTAAGCATCCGACTTCAGCTCAGGTCAGGATCACATGGTTCGTGGATTCAAGCCCTGCGTAGGGCTCTGTGCTGACAGCTAGATCAGAGCCTGGAGCCTGCTTCAGATTCTGTGTCTCCCTCTCTCTCTGACCCTCCCCTGTTCACGCTGTCTCTCTCTCTCTCTCTCTCTCTCTCAGAAATAAATAAAAAACATTGGGAAAAAAAAAAAAGGATAGGAGTGGACAGAGTAAAAGGGGGCCCAGAGTGAGTTCTGAAGAGCTTAAGATGAGCTTACAAACAAAACTAAAAAAAAAACAAAAAAGCAAAACAAAACAAAAAAACCAGCCACATAAAAGAAGGATAATTGGCTCAGAAGAGATCACATCACAAAGAACATGGCAAGACAGATCAGTAATATTTTCAATGTGCTAAGAGAAAATAACCATCAATGTAAATATCTATATCCAAAAAAATACCTTTTAAGAAATAGCACAAAATACACTCAGAAAAGGAAATTCTCATTACATTTATATTGCACTTACACTTAGTGATTCATCAAAGACTCTCATGAGTTTTCCAGTTAAAAATCTGAAAATTCTAACTTTTCTATCAGAACCAATAGTAGCTATTTTCTTCCCATCAGGTGAAAAACATATGCTGGTTGGATAAGCCTTGCACTTGGCAAACTCATATAAATCTGTGTCGGTTTTATATTCCCAGTTCACATTTTTGGGGAACCTATATTCATGAGGAGGCCCAGTCCAGTATTCAATCATTCCAGACTTATCAGAAGACACTATTGCTTTGTAAACTGCATTCAGCCGTATCTGAGTAAGAGGTGATGTATGGAGTTTGTCAAAAATATGAAGTGGCTGGTTATCTCCTCGACCATCATAAATGAAAATTTTTCCTGTGCTCTTCTCTGAAGCAGCAACTGAAGATATGGCATCCCCTGGGCAATAGATCCACTCACACTGTCCAGGAAAATAGCTATAATAGTGAGGGGAAAAAAGAAGTCAGTACAACAAGTAAGCATCCTTACCCACTCTCACCACCAAAAAAAATGTCTTGACCAATGATTTTAGTTTTTGATTCCTTTATCTAAAGTAGCAGAGAGAAAGAAACTGGGGAGGAACAACTAAGAAAAGTTACTAATTTTTCTCTCTCTGACCTCATTAATATAATGGTAATAACCTCTGAGGATTTATCAGACCACAAAGAAAACTTCATATAGCAGATCATTTACTTCTCTCTTGGAAAGGTAAGAAAATCTCATCACGCCAGGGCCTTAAAATATTCCAGGGCATTGCCTTTTGGATCTCTATGTCTCAGTCTATTTTTAACTTATTTTTCAATAGGTTAGTATGTAACAGTATGGTTGATAAACCCATTCTTGAAATGTTTAAAATTAAAATATTTTAGTTATAAATATGATCAAAAGAAAAACATTTTGATATCACATTCTCATTATTTGCGACTCAATCTTAAAACTATAAAGTCTGAACATGCTGCCTGATAAAATATAAAAGAACTGAGACAGATTTAATCAAAACATCAAACTTACACACTCAAATGAGTGTTGTCTCCTTCAAAGCAGTTAGTTAAAGAAGTTACGCAGTTATTCCAATGTTGGTGCTGATGCTCAAAACTTTTTAGGACTCCTGTTTTAGAATTTCTACCAAAACTTAAGTAATATCCTCAAAGGTGGCAGAGATTCAACATTTACGAATAGATCTAATTTGTAAGAACACCTAAAATGTAGGTAAACAAAGCAGGGGAATAAGACAGATAATCAAAAGATATTTCTATTTGTAATCAAAAATAAGTTCTGATCATAAGTGATGAGACTGATTTCCTTTAGTGGCTCATCAACTGGTTTTGAAGGAAATTCCAAAAGAAGTCTTGCTATGTAATGAAATATTGTTCTCATTCCCCCACTGTTCATATCTTGCAGTTACTCAAGGTGATTGATCTGGAGATAATTAGAAGGTAATTAACGTTGAATGATGTCATAAGTGAGGAGCTCTAATTCCAGAGAAGGGAAAGAGGGATTTACCATTCCTCCTTCCATCTTGTCCCCAAAGAGAGCCCTCACCACAAACCAAACCCTGCTGGAATCTTGATCTTGTACTTTCCAACCTCCAGAACTCTTGAGAAAATAAATTTCCATTGGTTAAGCCACTCAACCTATAGTTTTTAATAATGGCAGTCTGAGCTAAGACAAGTCCTAAGACTTTTTGACAATGCTAGATTTTCAAGCTGACATTCATTTACATGTATATAAATTCAGTATGGTATCTTAAGAAAACATGCTTAAAACAAGGTATTCATCTCATTTCTGTACAGTCTATCCACATGGTGTGGATACTAATCCAATATACTTTATTAAATTTACCGATGAATCACCTCAATTCCAAAATGTACATAAGCCTTATAAGGGATAATACATATTACTGAAATAAGCAAAGCAAGGAAGTTAATTCTAAGTACCAGTAAATTAGACATGATGGATACTCATTAAGTAATGTTAAATGGATATAATGAATCCTTGTTATGATGCTGTTTAAAAATTTTTGGTGTGATTAACAAAAAAAACTCACAGCAGAAGCCTCCAAAGAGCATCATAACAAGAATTCCTCTCTACTTTTCCTAAGCAAAATTGAAAGGCACAGCTTTTAATGGAATGGCAATATATTTTGTTTAGACACATGTACAAAATGATGATAGTTTAAAAATTATTTCACTAAGTTAAAAATATATGTACTTTAAAAAGACTCACCCAAGCTTCAGCATATTGATCATGTCAAAGTTCACTACATCAAACACCTTCATTGCTTTATCATCACCCACAGAACAGAACAATGCTCCCTCAGAGCTAACTGCAATACTCTCAATAACTCCTATTTAAATAAATCAAAACATTCTAGTAAATACCAATGAAACAAATATGCATGATTCAAAGGAAAAAAAAACACTCAAAAAAAACTTTAACCAATATAATTTAAAACACATGTACACACACACGCACACACACAGTGAAATTCTTACCCAGGTGACTACGAAAATGTTTAACAAATTCAATTCCCTCTTCTATCTTTTTCCAGAACTTAACATGTCCATCATGACTGGCAGTAATAATAAAGTCTGTCCTGCATATATAAAATTATAAAAGTTAATTTGTAAAGCAGATCTATGAATGATTTACTACCCCAAAGCAATCATTCACTGAGAATCTTTGGCTCTTTCAAAATATTTTTATTTTTATATCTTCCTTTATGAAGGTCACCATGTGAAGGTAGACAGAATATGGCAAATTTTGTAGTTCTTTTCTGGATATCATAATAGTTGCTATGGCACTAACTTTAACCTCAAGAGCTAGCATCAAAGTTGTACTAGGACCCGATATTAAAAAAAATAAATTTCATCAGGAATTTCAGTAGACCTTACAACCCTTTAATGGTAAAATCACCCCGTAGGCAGTCTTTTCACATGGAAAACATACTCATTTTCAAAAGTTGATAACCAATGTACAGTTGTTTTGTATCGTATTCCAGATATCTGGTTAAGTATTAGTTAAGACTTTGTACGGAATAGTCTCCCCTTTAAGATATGTAAAAATAGAAACCATTTACTGAAACCTAGTATATGTCATGTATTCAGATACCTAACACATATTACCTTGAATGCATTCCTTGTAGGAAATAGGAAAGAATATGTAGGACTTCATTTAACTTAAACTATTATAGAACCTGTGGCATTAAACAGAAATCCATAGTATCCTAAAGGTACTTTTACAGATCCCCCTCAGAAAGGAAGCATTTTTTTAAAATATATTTTTAAGAATTAAAAAAAGATGTGTGAGACTTACTTGGTGCATACCACATGGGTGATAACATCTCTATGCATGTAACTGCGCTCATACATAGATGCACTGGGGAGATTTTCAAGATAGACTCTTTCAAACTCTAGAACTGAGGAAAAAAAGAAAAATTTATTTTATTTTTTAAAAAATGCTTTTATTTATTTCTGAGAGAGAGAGGGGGGCAGTGTGAGCAGGGGAGGGTCAGAGAGAGAGGGAAACACAGAATCCGAAGCAGGCTCCAGGCTCTGAGCTAGCTGTCAGCACAGAGCCCAACACGGGGCTCGAACTCACGAACTGTGAAACCATGACCTGAGCCAAAGATGGACACTCAACCGACTGAGCCACCCAGGCGCCCCAAGAAAAGTTTATTTTTAACTGGAACTCTATACTATTTTGTATTTTCTGTAAGAGTTTTCTAAATTCTATTTTCTATTGGGCACATAGGTGGCTCAGCTGTTAAGCATCTGACTTTGCCTCACGTCGTGATCTCACGGTTTGTGAGTTCGAGTCCCATGTTGGTTGAGCTCAAGCTCTGCTTTGGGTGAACATGAGTCCCACTTCCAGTAAACACGAGGCCCACTTTGGGTGAGCCCCACTTCTCTCTCTCCCTCCCTTTGTCCCTCCTGGGATTCTCTCTCTCTCTCTCTCTGCCCCTCCCTTTCTCTCCCATAAAAAATTCTATTTTCTAATAGATCTTCTTACATTTCTCTCAATTCATATGTAATGAAAAAAAATCCGGTCTGTTACTTATTTCATAGTAGTGAATAACACCATTATTTAGTTAGGCATGACAGGTCTCAGATATTGTATAGATGCTTAACTGCCCTCAGAACTTAACTGAGTGATTCTGGCTTCACATTAAGGCTCCATTAAAAAACCAAAAACCTGTGTGGCTCAATCGGTTAAGCATCTAACTTCGGCTGAAGTCATGATCTGACAGATCGTAGCTTTGAGCCCCGTGTCCGGCTCTGTGCTGACGAGATCAGAGCCTGGAGCCTGCTTCAGGTTGTGTCTTCCTTTCTCTCTCTGCTCCACTCTCACTTGTGCTCTTCCTCTCTCTCTCTCAAAAAAAAAGTAAACATTAAAAAAATTTTAAAAACCCAAAATCTTAAAAAGTTTCATGAAAGCATCACAACCATCTTTTTAACCATGTAGAGCCAATTATTAGTTCTAATTTAAATAACTAACAAGAGGCCAGTGGCCACCCTATGTGTGTGTATCTTTAAGGCACTAATCCTATTGGAGGTCACTGATAGTGGGGTTGAAGCAGATAAACATGATGAAATACTAAATAGGTTTTTGGAGCTGAGAAAGTCCTGGACTTCCCAACTTTTTCCAGGGGCAAAACATTTGTAAAAATGTTAAACCGAGGAAATAAGTCACTTCATTACAAGAGCCATGAACAATTTTACTAGCAAAAACTGACATTATATGTGTGTCTAATAAAATAATCCAATTATGGCCAAACATGCCTATAAAAAGTTGCTACAGGGGCGCCCAGGTAGCTCAGTTGCTTAAGTGATGTACTCTTGATTTTACCTCAGGTCACGATCTCACAGTTGTGGAATAGAAAGCCACATCTGGCTCGACAATAAGTGTGGAGACTGCCTGGGATTCTCTCTCTCCCTATGAGAGCATACACCTGCTCTCTCTCGCTTGCTCTCTCTCCAAAATACTGCTACATTACACATAATGAGATGTTTCATAGTTTTTCATAACTATTGTATAGCAGAGTCAAAGCTGTGCCCAATGAACTACTTTCCCTTCATCTTTAATAACAGAACCACCATTTTTATATGTGCAAACTGACAGTCAGCTATAAGAGGATCTTTCTCACCTTCTCCAGAATTAGGTGTGACCACGTGCCAATGAAATAGAAGTGTTGTGTGACAATCAAGAAGTCTCTTTCAAAACGTATTCCATTATACCCTTTCTCAGTCCTATACTTGGGAACTGGGATAAGACCACTGATTCTAATAATCACTCAGGACAAAGATGAGGGCCATATCCTAGTGATGTTAGGGCAGAAAGCTGCAAAGAGCCTGGGTCCCTTTGAAGCCTCCATACCAATCCTAGACTGTTTACTTTGGGACTTCTTTTATGCAGCTAATATAATCCTGCTACATATTCCATTTGCTGTTTGTTAGTTTACTTGAGCAGGTATTTACTGAAAACAACAAAACAGGTTACAAGGCACATGGACATAAATAAGGGACACATATAGTTCCTGTCTTTGAGAAACCATTTGGTTAATTAAAGGTAGTGTCATATAATAATTTATAATGTCTTTCTGAAAATGCATACAAAAATCCAGTGTCCAAAGAACACGTTAAAAGGAATGGCTCTTTTTCTAGAAAGCTAAATACCTGTCACACTCCTGTCTTTTTATTAAAAAAAAAATTGGGGTGTGTGTACCTGAGTGGCTCAGTCTGTTAAGCATCTGACTTCAACTTGGGTCATGATCTCAAGCCTAGTGGTGGGCTCTCTACTGACAGCTCAGAGCCTGGAGCCTGTCCCACTCACAATTGGTCTCTCTCTCTGTCTCAATTTTTTGAAAATTTAATAAATGTTTTTTATGCACTAGTGACCAAGTCAGTCAGGTGCCCCAAACTCCCTTTTAGATAGAATCTTCAATGATTATTTTTTGAACATTTCATACATGTTTTTAAATTTCAGATTTCAGGATGTCTGAGTGGCTCAGTCAGTCAAGCATCTGACTTTGGCTCAGGTTATGATCTTACAGTTCATCCATTCAAGCCCCAGCGGCAGGCTCTCTGCTGACAAGCTCAGAGCCTGGAGCCTGCTTCAGATTCTTTGCCCCTCCCTCGTTCTCTCTATCTCTCTCTAAAATAAATAAACATTAAAAAATTATAAGTTTCAGGTTTTTTTTCAAACTGAATACACTATTGACTAGCTTAAATACAATAAGCAGCTAGTTAAATGTAAACATTTTCACACCTAATTATTGCCGTCTGTCTCAATTAAGTTTGTAAGATCTATGTCTCTTAATACTAATATCAGCAGTTTGATATTTTTAATGTTTCCATAAAAAAGGATATGCAAACATATTCTACTACAACTATAAGAGCATTTACTCTGTAATATTCATTCATTCAATAAATACTTACTGAACACTTGTTCTGTGCAAAGCAGTGGAACAAAGCAGGCATGATCTTTGCTCTTATAAGCTTACAGTCTTTGCAGTGGTAAGAAACATTGCTCAGTCAAGAATGCATATGCAATCACAAAACGTATCAAGTGCAATGAGTTAGCTGCTATGGAAACATTTAACAGAAAGATCTAACTGTAAAAAAAGGTAACAGTTTAAGGGTGTCAATGTACAATGTTCAAAAAAGAAGCTTCTTCAAAATTTGGAAACGTAAAATTTGAAAGCTACCTGTAAACTCATGTGTTAAAAATTACCTTGGTGGGGTGCCTGGGTGGCTCAGTCCGTTAAGTGTCCGACTTCGGCTCAGGTCATGATCTCACAGTTCTTGGGTTCGAGCCCCAAGTCGGGCTCTGTGCTGATAGCTAGCTCAGAGCCTGGAGCCTGCTTCTGATTGTGTCTCACTCTCTCTCTGACCCTCCCCTGCTCACACTGTTTCTCTCTCTCAGAAAAAAAAAAAATATCCTGGAGTTATTATCAATTTTTTTTTTAACCCTTTACTCATTTTTGTGAAACAGAACGAGGGCCAGGGAGGGGCAGAGAGAGGGAGACACAGAATCCAAAGCAGGCTCCAGGCCCTTAACTGTCAGCACAGAGCCCGATGGGGGCTCGAACCCATGTGAGATCATGACCTGAGCCCAATGTCGGATGCTTAACCGACTGACCACTCAGGTGACTGAGATCAATGTTCTTTAGGAACCCAGCCCATACTGGAGAAATGACAGGTTTCTAAGAGGAGGTGTTAGTTGGAGATGAGTGCTAAAGTTGGGCAACAGTTCGCCAAGTGAAAAGAAGTGCGGGAAATAATTTCAGGTATACATCATAATATCCTGGTAGGCAGGCATTCAAAGAAGAAAAAGCACATATCGCATTCTCAAGTGTTTTAATATGGCTAGAGTACAGCATAAGGAAGAGAGCCAGGAAACAGAAGCAATGGGAATGTGCTGGTGAGGTAAGGAGAGATCATACCAAGAAGGACCTTGTATGGATGACAGGGAGTTTGGACTTTGATTTTAAAATGAGAAATCGCTGACAAATTTGAAGCACAAAGAGTGATAAAGTAAAATTTGACCTTACAGAAAAATCGTATTTTTATGGTTTTACACCAAGAAAGGCATTTTATAGAACAACTTTTGAAAACAAGAAAAACTTAACCTCCTTCCCTACCCTTTTTATTTGATAATACTTGGTCGCTATTCCACGAAAGTTGGAAAATACTTCAGGCCTTGGTATCTCTTGCGTGTGGTCTGAAAACCACAGACTGCCGGTTTTAGATGAGAAAATTGTGATCCAGGAAACTTCTGTAACTCTCCTGGGTCAGAAACTCATTACTGGAAGAGACAGGATTAAAATTATCTTTACCTACTCTTTACGATTCAAAACAGGCACTGCCATCTCGGCCCCTCTCCCGCGTGCGCCGAAAGACTAACTGCATCCCTGAAATAAAAGCCTTCGAGAGAACTGGACTCTGACGTTTGCTAAACTGGAGACAGAAATTCCAACCTAATGTGCCTGCTGTAGGGATTAAATGACAGGCGCCTAGCACATACCAAGTAGTGGCATAAGTTAGCTTTAGAATTTATTAGAAAACGTTATTTTAACACATCTGTGACTAACATTGTTAGATATCAGAAAAAGATGCTGTACTCAGCCCAAAGTATTATTTCGGGGAGACCGTGCAAGTAGAGAATGGCCAGAAAACAGAAGCTGACACTCCGTTCTGAGGGCAGAAAACCCCGCAATCACACACCATCTGATTTTTGGGTCTAGTTTGAAATTTCCCAGTCTGGGAAGCAGATTCCAACTCGCCCTGTGTCTATCGCTTGTAGCTACCTTTCCTCTTCTTGGCCAATGTCGCCTCTACAGGTAAAGGCCCAACCCAGCGCTCTTCATTTTCCTCTTCGTTCTCTTGGGCCATAGCCATAACCGCTGTCAGCTCTCTTTCGCTGAGTTCTCTTTTTTCCGGCTCCTCCGTGTCCCGGCGCCTTCTTCTTCTCAGCTGTGAATCGCTTCCACCTTCCGACGCCATGTTACCCGAGTTGTCAGACAAGGCGCGACACGCACAGCTCCGCTACCAATCAGCAAAGCGGCGCAACCTGTACGTCAGTGGCCGAGCGAGGTTCGGGATTGGCTGGGGTGAGCTAGAGCAGATCCAATCAGCAAGCAGCGCGCGCTCGGGTCCTAGGCCGGGAAGTCCCGTGTATGCCGGCCTGAGGTGACCTGTAGTCAGTGGCTCTGTGGTGAAGAGGTGGGTAAGGGAGAGCGCCTTAAACGGTTGAAATTTGGAAGGCTCCCAGGATATAGAACTGTAGCCCGGATGGTGAGACCCTTACCTCACGGGAACTGGATTCTGGGCGTCCCGCCAGGCCCTGTGGCCCGCTCTTTTCCCGCTCTAGAACTCGATGGGTTAGGGGGAAATGACCGAGGGGCAGGTAACCGAAGGAAGTGACTAACTTGCGGGCCTCCCTTCAGGTGCTCCAAACTGTCTTCTTCCCTGAGCGTCTTGATTCTCCCACACGCGAAGGGGTGGTGAGCGCATCTTACTGGTTTCTAGGGAGAGAGAGAGAGAGAGAAAGGAGAAAGAAAGAAAGAACGAACCAGCTGGGTCAAGAAACCCAAGGATACGTGGTAGGACCATTACCCCTCTGCCATCGTCCAGGTCTGTGCTTTCATGTCTTTTAAAAAAAATTTTTTTTAATGTTTTATTTATTTCTAGGAGAGAGAGAGAGAGAGAGAGACAGCGTGAGCAGGGGAGGGTCAGAGAGAGAGGGAGTCACAGACTGAAACAGGCTCCAGGCTCTGAGCTGGCAGTCAGCACAGAGCCCGACGCGGGGCTCGAACCCACGAACCGCGAGATCAAGACCTAAGCGAAAGTCGGACGCTTAACCGACTAAGCCACCCAGGCGCCTCTTTGTGCTTTCATGTCTTAACGGCCTTCTCGACAGCTCTCTTCTTTAGATAAATAAACAAAGGAGGGGAGAAAAAATTATTGTGGTAAAAACCACATAACAAGGACACCTGGATGGCTCAGTCTGACTTCGGCTCAGGTCATTATCTCACAGTCCTGGGTTCGAGGCTCGCGTCGGGCTCTGTGCTGACAGCTCGGAGCCTGGAACCTGCTTCAGATTCTGTGTCTCCCTCTCTCTCTGCCCCTCCTCTGCTCACTCTCTGTCTCTCAAAATAAAATAAAGGCATAATAAAAATAAAAACACATAACAATTACTATCTTCCCCCCTTTTAAAATTGAGGTATTATTCATAAACAACATTGTATAGTTGACCTTTGAACAAAAGGAGAGCCGAGTGGTTAGGGGCACATCTCTCCCCTCCCCCATACTTTGGAAAATCAACGTATAACTTAGGATCCTCCCCTAAGATTTACTAATAGCTTGTTGTTGATCCAAAGCCTTATCCATAACATAAACAGGCTATTAACATATTTTATATTAATATGTATTACATACTGTATTCTTCCAATAAATCTAAAGAAAACAAAATGTTATTAGGAAAATCATAAGAGAAATACGTTTTCAGTACTGTATGTGTATTTACTGGGGAAAAAAAAAAAAAATCCTTGTCTCAGTGGACCAGAGTAGTTCAATACTTGTGTTGTTCAGGGTCAGCTGTATTAGTTTAGGTGGACAACAGAATGATTGGATATTTGTATGTATAGTATTTCAAAATGATCACCACAGTAAATCTCAATAATATCTATCACTGTGACAGAATTTTTTTTCCCTCTGTGATGAGAGCTGTTAAGACCTACTGTCTTAGGAACTTTAAAATATCTGACTCAGTATTATTAACTATAGTCGCTATGTTTTATAGGTGAAAGTTTGCACCTTCTCACTGGCCCCCTTGACCCATTTTGCCCTCGTCCAAATCTGCCTCTGGCAACTACCAGTCTATTCTTTGTGTCTCGAGCTTGGTTTTCTTTCTTTTCTTTTTTTTCTTTTCTTCTCTATTCTTTTCCCTCAGCAATCCACCTATAAATGAAATCATTTGATAATTGTCTTGCTCTGACTTATTTCATCTAGCATAATGCCCCTGAGGTCCACCCTTGTTATTGCAAATGGCAAAATTTCATTCTTTTTTATGGCTGAATAATATTTCTGTGTGTGTGTGTTTACACATGCCACATTTCCTTTACCCCGTCATTTGTCTATGAACACTTAGTTTGTTTCCATATCTTGGCTATTGTAAAATAATGCTGCAGTGAACACAGGGATTGAGGTGCATATATCTTTGATTTAGTGTTTTCACTTTCTTCAGATAAATATCAGGAAGAGGAATTGCTGGATCATATGGTAGTTCTATTTTTAAGTGTTTGAGGAATATTCAAAATATTTTCTGTAGTGGCTGCACCCATTTACATTCCCACCAATAATGCATAAGGGTGCCCTTTTCTCTACATTCTCATCAACATTTATTATTTCTTGTGTTTTTGAAAATAGCCGTTCTAACAAGTGTGAGGTGAAATTGTGGTTTTGATTTGCATTTACCTGATGATTAGTGATGCTGAGCATCTTTGCATATACCTGTTGGTAATCTTTCTTCTTTGGAAAATGTCGGTTTAGATCCTCTGTCCATTATTTAATCGAGTTTTTTTTCTTTTGAGTTGTACGAGTTCTAATATATTTTGTATATTAACCCTTTATCAGATATATGATTTTCAAATCTTTTCTCCCATTCCAGTTTCATTTTATTGATGGTTCCCTTTGCTATGCAGAAACTTTTTAGTTTGTTGAATTCACATTTGTTTATTTTGTTGTTGTTGTTGCCTTTGGTTTTGGTGTCAAATCCCCTCAAAAAAATATCCCCAAGGAGTTTACTGCCTACATTTTCTTTTCGGAGTTTTGTGGTTTCAGGTCTTACATTCAAGTCTTTAATCCATTCTGAGTTAATATTTGTGTAAGGTGTAAGCTAGTGGTCCTGTTTGATTCTTTTGCATGTGGCTATCCAGTTTTTCCAGCACTTTTTATTGAAGAGACTGTTCTTTCCCTATTGTATATTCTTGGCTCCTTTGTTGTAAACTGACCATATATGTGTGGGTTTTTTCTAGGCTCTCTTTTCTATTGAATTCTATGTTTACAAAGACATTGAATACGACTTGTTCTTTAAATACAACTTGTCAAAATGACCTCCCTCCTGCTTTTTTTTTTTAAGTATATTTTTGAGAGAGAAAGAGAGAAAGCAGGGACAGGGCAGAGTGAGACAGAGGGGGAGACAGAATCAATCCCAAGCAGGCACCATGCTGTCAGTACAGAGCCCGATGCGGGGCTTGGGCTCACGAACCACAAGATCATTACCTGAGCTGAAACCAAGAGTTGGATGCTTAACTGATTGAGCCACCCAGGCAGCTCTAAAACGGGGTTTTCAAAAGGCTAATCAAAAGCCTCCTACTTGCCTATTTCAAACCAGATAAATTTCTTTACTTTTGGTTTGATGTGGCCATCAGATACAGGGAAGGGACTGCTCATAGTAAGCATTTTTAAAAGCATTTTATTTATTTATTTATTTGTTTGTTTGTTTATTTATTTATTTTAAAGGCTCCCAAGGCTCCCATTATTTGACCCATCCTGCCTAGCAAGACTCATTTCTTCTCTGCCTTCTACTCTAATCAGACTTTCTTTTGTGTTTCACAAGTTTGTCATGCTCATCCTTGCCTCGCAGTCTTAAGTTTTTAGTACCTCAAAAGGAGCCCCACAGGGAATCTATTCTTGGCTTTTACAGCTTCTCATCTGTTAGAGCCCATGACACGAATCATAAGAGTAATGATAATAATGATAATGGTAAGGAGCTAGTACTGTGTGCCAAGCAGTGTCTTTTGTTCTTCCAGGTAGATTTCTCTGATCTTATCTATCCTAAATCCTGAAAGCATATGTTGGTATAATTTAACACATAACAAAACTTTGACATTTGAAATTATATCAGGTATTTAGTTGACCATTTGTTTATATTTTCTCTCCTTAGTGAAAGTACAGACTCCATGCACACAGAGACTTGGTCACCTATGCAGCTATAGCATCTGACAAATGGCACACATTAAGCACATATTTGTCAGATAAATGAATACAGCTTAGAATTATATGGATACTTTCTATTATTTTATTTCATGTATATTTGTCTTTTTCTAATAATAGGATGAGTCTCTTTAATTTCTTATTACATCTTTTAAGTTTATATAGCGTAGTATCCCTAAATATAGCTATATTGTTCTTCAATAAATGACTGAGAAGTGGAATACTAACTGAGATCCTCAAAAGATTGACTTTCTCTCTTTCCAGAAAGGCAGATTTAAGGATACAAAATGTGGGAATGGGATAAAGTTTAACCTCTACATGCTTTAATTTATTTGTATTCTAATGCTGCATTGAACTTCCATTTCAGCTAATTTGTTGAACATCTATCCACATACATGTACACACAATTTCACATTTCTTTTGCATACTTATCATGTACTTTACTGATTAGTATTCTACAAAGTGGGGAAAGATCAATTTGCCCTTAATTTCTAACTTAAGGTATATTTAAAACATATTTATATCATGTTTGACTTTTTGTTTGAATATATATTCTAAAATTGTTAATGATTGTGTCTTTGTGAACTTAACTATATCATTTATGTATAGCAAGGAAGATGTTTAGTGTAAACATTTTTGTACACGGTATTAAATTATTTAGTCTTTTACTAGTTGACTTTAGATTGTTAATAGTAATGTTAATAGCTAATAATGGTATAACTTTATATGCTAACCACAGTTCTAAGAACTTTATATATATTAACTTATTTAATTATCATAACAATTTTATGAGATAATAGTATTATCCTCATTTTACAGGTAAGGAAACAGAAGCACAGGCAATTTAAGTGACTTGCCCAAAGTTACACAGTTTGTAAGTATTGAAGCCAGGATTTAAACCTAGACAGTCTGATTGTAGAGTTCAGACAAAGTTTTTCTGAGTAATGCTGTAGAAAGCATACCTGTGTAGACTAAAGCAAATATATCTATCTGTAGAATTACTCCTAGGAATAGAATTTCTGGGTCAGAAGTTAAATGCATTTAAAATTTTGATGACTATTGCTTATTATCTTACAAAGTGATTAGTTTATGAAGAGTACATTGCACTCATGAACAACATATGCCTCTTGTTCTGTGTTCTTCTCATATTGCTTCTTATCAAATTTTTCATTATTGCTAGTCTGGATAAAAAAAAATTTTTTTGCTTCGGATTCTCTGTCTCCCTCTTTCTCTGCCCCTCCCCTGTTCTCTCTCTCTCTCTCTCTCTGAAAATTAAATAAACATTAATTTTTTTTAAAATTTTTATGAATTTTTAAAAATTCATTTTTCTATAATTAAAGGATCTATCTCATTTTTTTTTAATTCCCCATTTTTGTCTTTTGCCCATTTCTCTTGGATTGTTTTTGTTATTTAGCTTTTTATTGCAAAATAAAATATAGATACAACAAAAACATAAAAATAAGTGTAAATTCCATGTTATTATAAGTGAACACCTTTATCACCATGCGGATCAAGAAAGAAAGCTTTGATAATTTCCTCAAAAGTTTCTCATTTGGCCCATCCTAATCACAGTTCTCTCCTGCCTTTTTCTCTCCCTTCTTCCAAAAATATTGATATCCTGACTTTCATGGTGATCACTTTTTTAATTTACTTGTTTATGGTTGGTTATTGGATTTTTTTTCTTGTTTGCAGGTATTCATTATACATTAAGAAAATTAGGTCTTGAGTGCAATATATAACAAATATTTTCTTTACATTTTGGGGTTTTACATTTTAGCTTTTGGGGGGATAGAATATTGAATAACTTGGGTTTATTACCCAGTGCAGTGAGAGAAAATACAGCGTGATGTCTTTATAAGGAGGTGTTAGATTATTTTTTAATTTTTTAATGATATCTTTGTACACGTAGAATTTTTAAAAAATCTGTGATAGTTTACCTAGTTTTGTTAGAAATGCTTGCCTAATCCAAGCAAATAAAAAAGTCTCCATATTTTCTTTATGTTCTGTTTTATTGTTTCTGTTTCTGGATTGGAATGCAAGAATCATGTAAAAATTGAGGTGTATATCTATGCTTAACTCCCCCTAAATACTTTGCAGTTAGTTAAAAAGAATGAGGAAATTCTATGCAGGACCACAGTATACCTGGAAAAAATTCAACATAGTATATAAAATATGCTCCTATTTGGATTGTTCTTATATCCCCTTAATTTACATCGTCACTTGTGTTATATATCATAGGTCCATAAATGTGTGAGTCTAGAAAGACTTTTTTGTACATGTGTTCCATTGTTCAGTTTGCTGATCCATGTGCTAATTACATACTATAAAAATTAATATAATTTTCTAATAAGTTTAACGTGTGTTAAGGCAAGTCTTCTCAGCTTCTTCATGAAGGTCTAGGCTGTTTTCTGACCACTTGCCCTTTC
The DNA here is from genome assembly GCF_003009895.1 of Hyaena hyaena. Lineage (NCBI taxonomy): Eukaryota > Metazoa > Chordata > Mammalia > Carnivora > Hyaenidae > Hyaena > Hyaena hyaena. Next base: position 658,171 of record NW_024081163.1, read on the forward strand.
ATATAGTTTAGAATTCACTTGTCAAGCGCCACAAAAACAAAAACTTTTATAGCTTTTTTTTTTTAAGTTTTTTAATTTATTTTGAGAGAGAGAGAGAGAGAGGAGAGAGAATCCCAAGCAGACTCTGAACTGTCAGCACAGATCCCAATGTAGGGCTTGAACTCAACAAACCGTGAGATCATGACCTGAGCCAAGGACAAGGTAGACACTTAACCTTTTGAGCCACCCATGTGTCCCAAATACTTTTAGAATTTTGATTAAGATTCAATAGATCAACTTAGGAGGAATTAACATCTTTATAGTATTGAGTCCTTCAATTTCTGAACATGGTGTATCTCCCCAAGTTTCTTTAAAGTCTTTCATGTTGTGGGCCCCTGGGTGGTTCAGTCAGTTAAGCATCCGACTTTGGCTCAGGTCATAATCTTTCAGTTCGTGGGTTCGAGCCCTGCATCCAGCTCTGTGCTGACAGCTTGCTCAGAGCCTGGAGCCTGTCTTCGAATTCTGTGTCTCCCTCTCTCTGACCCTCCCCTGCTCATGCTGTCTCTATCTCTCTCTCAAAAATGAATAAAACATTAAAAAAAATTTAAAACAGCGTTTAAAAAAATCTTTCATGATGAGACTTTGATTAATTTCTTGATGAGACTTTGATTAAGCAATATAAAACTTCCGTAAAATGCTATGAACACATCTATTCACCTGCTTGCAATTTAATGGAAATGCAATCTGCCTACATTTCCATTAAAGTGGATAAACTATATATACTTCTGTCTTTGTTTTAATGTTTAGTTTTGAGAAAGAGAGGCAGTGAGAGAGGGAGACACAGAATCCAAAGCAGGCTCCAGGCTCTAAGCTGTCAGGACTGAGTCTGACGTGGGGCTCAAACCCACCAGTTCTGAGATCATTACCTGAGCCAAAGTCAGACACTTAACTGACTAAGCCACCCAGATACCCCTATATAGACTTCTATCTGAAGTCAGTCTCTCTACTTGTGTATTAAATCCCATTCTTCTTTCTCTCCTGAAGTTTATCCTTCTGTGTCATTTATGGTGCTCTGTTTTCTTCTATGTTAAAAAACAAACAAAGAAACAAAAAACCTCTTTCTTGACCCCGTATCTCCATCCAACTGTTTTCCTTTAGAGAAAAAAATTGTTGAAAATATTTTATATTACTAGGTAGGTATGTCCAGTTCCTTGCTTTCTGTTCTTTCTTGAATATACCCCATTCATACTTTTTACTCCCACCATTCTACTGAAACTCCCTTTTAAAGGCTGCCAGTTTTGTGTATTTGCTGCCCTAAAATTATGACAAATTATCCTAAGACTTAGAGGTTTATTATGTTCAGCATTTCTTTGCATCAAGAATTCAGACAGGATGTAGCAGGACAACTTGTCAATTGCTCTGCAATGTCTAGTCTATGCCTTTGTCTAGAAGACTCAAAGTCTGAGGGCTGAATCATCAGAATATTAATGTGCATGTCTAATGGTTGATGCTAGCTTTTGGCTGGGAAACTCAGTTCCTTTCTTTTTCTACTTAAAATAGCATAATGTGTGAAACAAGCCGTGGACTTTTCTTATCCCATTCTTTGCTGTAAGATTGTAGATTAAAGCGGGTTATTATTTGCTTTTCGTACCTGTTTTTCTTCTTTAAAATTATTTTTTAATGTAAATCGTTGGTACTCTGTATGATTAGTGTATTTTCAAGATAATTTAAATAATTTCTTTTTATGCTTTTGATAGTTTTTTATATAGGAATTTGAATTTAAAACTAATGAACAATTTTTTGTAAAAAGATACTGCAGCTAGAAGTAAGCACACAAGTAAAATTTAAATTACCCATATTTTAAGTCATATAATTACTGTGAATAGTTGTAGGATTTTTTTGAATGGAACAAATACGATGTCTCCTGGGTGGCTCAGTCAGTTAAGAATCTGACTTTAGCTCAGGTCATGATCTCCCAGTTTCTGAATTCGAGCCCTACACTGGGCTCTCTGCTGTCACCAGGAAGCCTGCTTCAGATCCTTTTCTCCCTCTCTCTCTCTCAGCCCCTCCCACACTCACACATGCTCACTTGCTCTCAAAAACATTAAAAAGCAAACAAACATTTGTGCTAGTTGAGCTTCTTCACAGCATGGTCACTGGTTTGTAAGGGTGAGTGTTCTGAGACAGGGGTATAAGTGCTATTACCCTTTATGACTTAGTCTTGGAAATTACTTCCATTGTATTCTATTCATAAAGGCAGTCAGAAAGTCATACCTCAGGTTCATGAGGAGGATAAATAGGCTCTGCCTCTGAACAGGGAGTGATAACCTGAAATATGGCTGTGATTCTTTTTGGAAAATACAGTCCTCTCTCCATGTTGTTAAGTAAATCGTCAGTTCTCTGTTTTTATCTTACTTGACCTGTCTCTGATATTTGATACTCCTTTCCTTAATACTTTCTTTTTTTTTTTTTTTTTTAAATTTTTAATGGTTTTTTATTGTTGAGAGAAAGAGAGGTAGAGAGCAAGCAGGGGAGGGGCAGAGAAAGAGGGAAACACAGAATCCAAACAGGCTCCAGGCTCTGAGCTGTCAGTACAGAGCCCGACGCGGGGCTTGTACTCACAAACCACGAGATCATGGCCTGGACCAAAGTCAAACGCTTAACTGACTGAGCCACCCAGGCGCCCCTCTTTAATACTTTCTTAATTTGAATTTCAGGGTATTATACCCTTAATTTTCTTTTTACCTTATAGGGTGCTACTTCTCAGACACTTTCAGTGGTTCTTGCTTATTCTCTCCAGGTCTGGAACTCTTCTGATTTCTGTATGCTCTTGCTTTTGTGATCTCATCTAGCCTTATGGCTTTAAATATCTTGTATGGTGATGACTCAAATTCTAGCTCAAAACTTTCCCTTGGACTCCATACATGTACATTCAGTTGCTTAATCATCATTTACACTAATGAACACCTTATATTTAGCAAGTACAAAATTGGATTTTTAATCATCACCTTCCTATATCTAGCTGAATCTGTTTCTTCCATTGTCTTCCCCATCTCATTAACCAGCTGGCAGCTCTATCTTTCCATTTGCTTACCTAAAAAGTTGCTTGGATCATTGTAACAGCTTTCTAACTGATTTTCCTGTTTCTGTCCTTATTGGTTGTTGTTAACCAGAGTTGTACTGTTAAAATATAATGCAAATTGTGTCATTTTTCCATTGAAAATCCTGTAATTGCTTATCATCTCCCCCAAAGTCCTTAAAATAGCCTACAAAGCACACATAATCTAATCCCTAAATCTCTCTGACATCATCTTATGTTCTCTGCCTTACCTTGTTTCAGTTACTCTGGCTGCCTTACTGGTCTAGGAACATGGAGATCATATTCCTCCTCCAGGGCCCTTACACTTGCAGTTCGCTGCCTGGAGCCTCTTCCTCTACGTATCCCCATGTCTTGCTTTTTTATCTCCTTCATATATTTTGCTCAATTATCAACTTCTCAATGACCTTAAATGACCACATTATGTAAAATTATACTACCCTTACCCAAGCACTTCCTATTTTCTTCCCTGTCTTGCTTTCCTACATAAAACTATCTCCACTTATAAATTGATATATATATATGTGTGTGTATATACATGTGTATATATGTGTATATATACACATATATATATAATATACTTCTACTTATAAATTTATAACTAATTTATTGTATCTTTTTCTTAACTAGAATATAAGTTACATGGTAGGGAAGGATTTTTGCCCATTTTGTTCTGGCAGGTGATAGGTGTTCAACAAATATTGTTAAATGAATACATATTTTTACTTCAGTTTTTCTTATAAGGCTAAGAAGATCACAAGGGACATGTCACTGAGTCAGCAAGATCTAGATCCAGATAGTAGTAGAGATATGGAAGATGTTACAAATGCTGAAGAAGAACTTATTAAGGAATGTGAAGAAATGTGGAAAGACATGGAAGAAGTAAGTACCAAGAGGTAAAAGTGATATATATATATAAATATATATATATATATTAATTACTATAAGATTTCTTTCCATTTCAATAACAGACTTAAGGAAAAGAATTATGTTGGTTCCTGAAAGCTGTTATATTATACAATAAAAATTTATATAGCTTTTAGACCTGTAAGCATTTATTCAAGAAACTTTATGCCAGGTGAGCTATATAAAGAGAAAAAATTATGACAATCCCTGCCCTCAAGGAGATTGTCATGTAGTAGAGGTAGTAGTTATTAAGTTAGGAGTATTGTGGAAATGCAAAGACTACTTACAATGAGTAGTAAACCTAGACAGAAAGGGTCAAGGATAGCTTTCTAAAGGCAATAATAACTGAATTCATTTCTAAAGGATAAATAGGAATTAGCTTCTGAAAGTAGGAGAAGTATACAAAGCAGAAGGAACAAAATATATAGGGTTGGAAGAGTTTAGAGAACTCTAGGTAGAATATTATGACTTGGTAAATTGGGAGAAGATGGACCTGTGGAGTAAGGTTGGAAATGTAATTAGGAGCAAGAAAGGAAGAATTTGTTGAGTTTATATTATGGGGAGCCATTAAAGGGTTATAAACATGAAGTAACATGAGATGCAGTTTGAGAAAATTGCTTAGTTGTTTTGAAGAAACATGGGATGCTCAAGTACTTACTAATCCTGATAAGCAGTACTGTAGGGCCAAATCCTGTCACTGCAAATAGAAGAAGGATTTAGGAGCTACTAAGGAGGTAGGGCCAAAGGACTTGGACCTTAATTGTTGTGAAATGAAGTGAAATTATGAATACTTTCAGGTTTCTGATTTGAGCCACTAAGAGGTTGGTCAGGTTATTTCCTAAGATAGAGAATAGAGAAGTGCTGAGGATACATAATTATGGGGTTGAGTGAAAATATGAATTAATATAGAAAATGTTATCTTTGAAATGTTGAATTAGTGAGATAGAATCACTTTTGATATACTTCTGTGTTGGTAAAAGTTTTTTCTACTTAGGGACACCTGGGTGACTCAGTCGGTTAAGCATGTAACTCAGGGTTGGGTCATGATCTCCCAGTTTGTGGGTTCGAGCCCCTCATCAGGCTCAGTGCTGACAGCTTGGAGCCTGGAGCCTGCTTCTGATTCTGTGTCTCCCTCTCTCTTCTGACCCTCCCCTGCTCATGATCTGTCTCTTTCTCTGTATCAAAAAAAAAATAATTAAAAAAAAAGTTTTTTCCGGGCACCTGGGTGGCTCAGTTGATTAAGTGTCTCACTTAGGCTCAGGTCATGACCTCATGGTTCTTGGGTTTGAGCCCCGCGTCAGGCTCTGTGCTGACAGCTAGCTCAGAGCCTGGAGCCTGTTTCAGATTCTGTGTCTCCCTCTCTCTCTGATGCTCCCCTGATCACACTCTCTCTCTCTCTCTCGCTCTTGCTCTCTCTCAGAAATAAATAAAACATTAAAAAAAAGTTTTTTAAAATTTTTTCTACTTAAAATAGTATAATGTTTGAAACAAGCCACAGACTTTTCTTATCCCATTCTTTGCTATAAGATTGTAGATTAAAGCGGGTTATTATTTGCTTTTCGTACCTTTTTTCTTCTTTAAAATTATTTTTTAATATAAATCCTTGGTACTCTTTATGATTAGTGTATTTTCAAGATAATTTAAATAATTCCTTTTTATGCTTTTGTTAATTTTTCAGTATAGGAATGTGAATTTAAAAATAATGAACAATTTTTTGTAAAAAGATACTGCAACTAGAAGTAAGCACACAAGTAAAATTTAAATTACCCATATTTTAAGTCATATAATTACTGTGAATAGTTGTAGGATTTTTTTGAATGGAACAAAAACAATATCTCCTGAAGGCTTTATTTTCTTATGATCTTAACCATTTTCTTACCTCTTTTGTTATTTTTCTATGGTGCTTTCCTTCTTATTCTCTTATTTCCTATTTTTCCATTATCTAACTTTTTTTTTTTTTTAGCATTTTATTCAGTTTTGAGAGACACAGAATGAGTGGGGAAGGGGCAGAGAGAGAGGGAGACATAGAATCTGAAACAGGCTCTGAGCCATCAGCACAGAGCCTGATGTGGGGCTCGAACCCACAAACTGTGAGATCATGACCTGAGCTGAAGTCGGATGCTTAACCGACTGAGCCACCCAGGCGCCCCTCCATTATTGAACTTCTAATTCCCCCTAGTATTTGTTTGTATTTGTTTTAATCTTTATTTCTTATGCTCATTATTTCATTTTGTATAGAATCTAATATCCCCTTTTACTTTTGCTATATTGACCTTGGGACCTGTTTGGGTGCCTTCATGATCATCTTGCTTAGAAAGTGAGGAACTTGGGGTGCCTGGGTGACTCAGTTAAACGTCTGACTCTTGATATCAGCTCAGGTCATGATATCACAATTGATCGTGACATCGAGCCCTCTTTAGACCTCCATGCTGAGTGTGGAGCCTGCTTGGGATACCTTCTCTCTTGCTGTCTCTCTGCCCTCTCTGGCTCATGTATTCACTCTCTCTCTAAATAAATAAATAATCTTTTTTTTTTTTTTTCTTAGTGAGGAACTTAAACACTTCTTTTAAATCAGATATTTGTATAATACTACATTGATATAAAAGAGGGAAAGGGAATTGTTTATTATATATAAAAGGTTATAGTGTGTGACTTGTTTTTATTTACTTGTTTTATTTACTTTTTAAATAAAGTGTCAGAAAAAATTATCACTTGTTGGAACTGAGACACTCACTGATTCAAATGCTCAGGTATGAATCCTATTATTTCTTCCTAAAAATAGTTAAGTTTAATTCATTGTGTTTTGGATAAGAATATTATTTATCTATATTAAACCACATATAATAGCTTTGTTGATATCCATATGCTTAATCACTTGGAAAATACTCTTTCTGCTTTAAGAGAAGTATTCTAAATACTTTTTGAATGAAATATAATAAATATATTTACTGTATATTTAATGTAAATCAATATATTTAAATAAAGAATATTATCTTTATTATTATCTCTTAACAGTGACACGTATATTTAACTCTTGAGTGAATAATTGCAATTAAGATACCTTGTTAATAATTAGGACACATATTGTCCTGCTTTGTGTTAGGTATAGTAGCAAGTTTTGTTTTGTTAATTTTTTTTTTTTTACTGTATGTATAGAACTTTAACTGACTTCACTGTAAGCTTAAACAAAGATTAAGATAGATATCTGTTTACATAATCAAAGCCCTAAGAAATTGGTTTAGGAATATATGAAAGGATCAGTGTAACAGATTAAGAATTTAAATTATGACAAAAATGATAGTTCCAGTTTGTGGGAAAAGGATGAATTGTAAATAAATGATAGTGGTACAACTGGTTATCCATTTGGGTGAAAATAAAATTGGATCTCTGTTTTTCATTATATAAGCATATTTTCTAGATAGATTGCCATAGAAGTCTTGCAAGAAAAGTTAGGAGACTATTTGTGCAGTCTAGGGACAGGAGAAATTTCTTGGCTAATAGTACAAACCTAGGAATTAGAAAACTTAGATGTATTTGACAATCTAAAAAATTAAAAAATGTTTTAGTGACAATTTTAAAGAACAATGTCAAATATACAAATGATTCTAAAGAAATTTCTCTAAAACTTGTAGGAACATATCAGAAAATATAAGAACTAATTGAAGGCACTACTGAGTTCCAAATTACGCACTTTACGTTTAAACCTGAGTTCATTGTTACAAGGGCAGCAGGTGAGGAAGGTGTGTGTGTGTGCCTGCCATCAGCGAGTTGCAGTTGGCGGTTGTTGTTCATGGCCTGTTAGAGCAGCAGGCAGTTGAAGTCAATAGCCGAGACAGTTTGGAGAGCAGAATGAATTTTTTTGAGGGCCTTGTTTTCTACTTCTTTTTCATTAAAATTGGAATCAAGTTTACATGTGAACTATTAGTAATTTAAATTTCCTTTTGTGTCATTCAGTGTAAAACTAACTTGAAAAAAACATAGGTTGTGAAAAATAAAGATTTAGGCACTGTTCACAAGAAACAACAACAAAACGCAAATTTGATAGCATTTGAGCATGAAAAGGAATAATGGCCTTGATTGACTATAATAATAATAAAAATAAAAATCTATGAGCATAATAATACTGAAAAAAAATGAATGAGAGAGAAAAAGAAGAGGAAAAAACTAACTTGTCACTTTTGGAAGTTCCTTTTATATCAGGTCTTTAAAAATTGGTGATAAAGTATTAAAATCTTTTATAAAAAATTTTTGAATTTATCAATAAATAAGGTGTTCTCTTATAAAGTATAAAACTGACTATTGTATTTGATACAGCAATATACAGTAAATAAACTATCATCTGGTTTTCTTGGGAAATGTGGTTCTTATATCATAGAAATTGAGACCTAGTGAATCAGAGTCAGTAGGGATTGCACTTGTAAGTTTCCTGAATGATTTTTTTATGCAGTGAACCAGAATTTTGGTGGAAGTGCTTATATAGTTGTAAAGAATCAGGATCTTGAGATAGTCAATAATAACATTATCTGAGGGATCCACAAAATATCTTTTCCTACTGGGGACCTGGTGGCTCAGTCAGTTAATCCACTGACTAAGCCACAGTTAAGATCAACTTTTAATCTCAGCTCAGGCCATGATTTCATGATTCGTAAGCTTGAGCCCTGTGTTGGGTTCTGCACTAACAGCATGGAGCTGGCTTGAGATTCTGTCTCTCCCTCTCTCTTAAAACTAAATAAACTTAAAAAAAATATATCTTCTCTTATTATGTTGAGGGTCCCCAAGGCAACTTTCAGGAGTAATTCACAAGACTCAGAGTAACTCATAGAGGGACTCACAAAACTCAGTGTATAGTTATATTCATGACTGAGATATATTACGTTAAGAGGATACCGAGTAAAATCAGCAAAGTGAAAAGGACCGTGGGAAGTCCACAGGAAACCAGACATAAGCATTCAGGAATCCTCTTTTATTGGAGTCATCCAGGATGTGCTTAATTCCCCCAGGGAGTTGTGACTGTGTGAAATGTTTTCTACCATGGAACCTCATGAAAGACTCAGCACCCAAGGTGTTTTTGTGAGGATTAGTCACATAGATAACGCTCTACCTAGCAGATATCAAAATACCACACTTCCAGAAGAAAAGCAATTTGCAAAAACATTTTAGGCACGATGAGTCACTCTTAACAGGTTGGTGGGAACCATTTCAAAATATAAGTTCCACATGCCAGCTAAGAACCAACCTTGAAAGCAAGCCTTTAAATAACTTCAGGCTTGGTTTGTTTACTCTTTCCTACATACTTATTAACTTTAAAATTTTAATGAACCTCAATCCATTTTTTAAAGTTTATGTATTTTGAGAGAGAGAGAATATGAGCACATGTGAGTGGAGGAGGGTCAGAGAGAGAGAGAAAGAGAATCCCAAGCAGGCTCCATACCGATGTGGGGCTCAGTCTCAGGATGATGACATCATGACCTGAGCTGGTATCAACAGTCATACGCTTGTGTAGTAAAATTGGCTTTTTATGTAGCCTGTGGAACTAATCTCATTTTACATATATACAACTATATATGTAGTTTAAAAAAAATTAAGTTTGTTTCAAGTTGATTTATTTTTGAGGCAAGAGAGATAGAGCATGAGTAGTATCCAACGTGGGGCTCAAACTCACAACCCTAAGGTTGTGAATTCCATGCTCCACCGACTGAGCCAGACAGGTGCCCTTATATTTTTACAGTAGTATTAATTTAGGAAATAAAAGTAATATAGATCTTTTTCTTTTAGTTTGAGTGGTAAAGTAGAATTGAGAACTTTTAAGACTTGAGCTATAATTAGTATGGTTTAAAGCAGAATTGTGTTTGGAGTGTCAGTTTTTTATAATTTGGATGGCTCTTACATTAGTCATTTATGATAGAAACTTGTGTTAAATTATTTAGAATGTCTATACTTTCATCTATGAATATTCCATAAAAACTGACTTTGTTTTGTGATCTTTTTTTATAGCTGTCATTATTAATTATGCAGGTGAAATGTTTGACTGCTGAACTCAGTCAATGGCAGAAAGAAAATCCTGAAAGTAAGGTTCTTATTTTTAGGTTTATATTTTTATAAACAAATTAATGACAGATTGATTTAAGAAGAATTTCAAGATCCATTTAGCCTTGTTGAAATTGCCTAAATTTTTCTTTCATTTGTATACATTATTTTGTGCTCATTTTATTATAGATGAATATATTTGTGTGACATAATAATCTTAAATTATGCAGACCTTATTATAACCTTCATTTGATCATCATATGTCACATGCTCAATAGAAACTATAAATTGCTTCTTAATCAATGAAACATACCTAAGAGAAAAGTTATTTTAGCTACTTATTTATATAAGGGCTACATAGACTGTATGTTGCCTTTTGACTTATCCAATGGGGACCAGCTATATATTTGCCTTTACTGAAGAAATAGAAGATGGCTTAAAAATCTGTAGTTAAAATACCCAGCTAGGAAATAGTTTTTTATTATGAAAGCTTACTTTTCTCTGTGCCCCATATATGTATGTTTTTGGTATTTTAATAGATTGTATCCTCTTTCTTTTAACACCTCCCTTCTTTCTCCTGCCCATTTGCTGCCTTTCCTTTAGGTCCTCCCACTTCCTTTTTTAGTCTCCTTTGTAGGCTTACCTTTGTCTATCCCAGTTGTTGTGATTCTTCTGTTCATTCTCTTTCTAGATAATTTCATCTGCATTCTTGATTTTAACTAGTATATTCACGTCCACCACTGTTCTACATCTTTACTACCACGTAGTAGTCTTTTTACTTTTAGCACTTGATATGTATATATATCTTTTAATTTGCATTAAACTGTGTATTCTATTGCCTCTTCAGCATTATATTGAGTATCTCAAAGGCTATTTATACTGTGCTGTTAAAATTTGCTATTTTTTAGAGGGCTGTGCTCAGCAATTTTAACTTCCTACTCAGTGTGCTACTCCAGCATTATATTTTCTGCTTTTGTTTTTATGTTATATCTGTAGTAATGACTTCTGTATCAGTTTGCTAGGGTTGCCATAACAAAGTACTATGGACTGGGTTGCTTAAACAACAGAAATTAATTTTTTCACAATTCTTTTGTTTATAAGTCCAAGATCAATGTGTTGTCAAGATTGGTTTCTTCAGAAACCTCTCTTCTTGGCGTATAGATGGTCATATTCTCCCTGTGTCTTCACACGGTTGCTTGTCTGTGTCCTAATCTCTTTGTATAAAGATGCCAGTCATAATGGAATGGAGCCCACCCTAATGACTTCATTTTAACAGAATCACAGTTTTAAAGACCCATTTCCAAATATAAGCACATTTTGAGGTACTGGGGATTAGAACTTCAAAATATGAATTTTGGTGGGGAGGAGGACACAGTTTTCATAACAACTTCCAAACCTGTGTATCCAGACCAGATTTCTTTGTAACATCACATTACATATCTCTCTACTTTCTAGATATCTTTTCCAAAATATTCTATAGATTCTTGAGATTTATAAATTGACCTCCCCATTCTCTTATCCACTGAATGGAATTTATTTGATCAGCCATAAAGCTAAGAGTCCTTTTAGATTTTTCCTTTTTCATGTTTCACATATAGCCGATCATGAAATATTGAGCCCTACTGCCACACATTTACTTTAGGCCTTCATTACCAATCCACTAGTTTGTTATAATGGTCTTTTTTACCTCTTGTTCAAGATTTTTTTTAATGTCTATTTATTTTTGAGAGAGTGTGAGTGGGCTAGGTGCAGAGAAAGAGGGAGACAGAGGATCTGAAGCAGGCTCTGTGCTGTCAGCAGTGAGCCCGATGTGGGGATCAAACTCACAAACCACGAGGACATGACCTGAGCTGAAGTCAGATGCTCAACTGACTGAGCCACTCAAGCTCTCCAAGATTTTTCTTTAAATTAATAATGGGCATTTTCAAACTTGAAAGTTAAAGGTCCAACTACATTCTTTTGCATGCATATTATCTAATTTTTCCAATACTATTTGTTGGGAATACTGTTTTTTCCCCTGTTTAGTTGTCAAAACTCACTTCACCATATGTTGTGATTTTATTTCTGGATTCTCTATGCTCTTCTGTTAGTCTATATGTTTGTCTCTATGTCAGTAGCACATTTTTGATTACTGTAGCCTTTTAGTAAGTTGAAATTAGGAAGTATAAGACTTCCAACTTTGTTCTTCATTTTCAAGATAATTGGTATTTGGTGTCCTTTGAGATTCCATGTGAATTTTAGGGTGTATTTTTCTTTTCTTACACAAATATTATTGGGATTCTGATAGTGATTGTATCAGATTGATGTCTAACAATGTTAAGTCTTAACAGTTCTTGAACATGGGACTTTTTCTATCTGTTGTGATATCTTTAATTTATTTCAGCAACATTTTGTAGTTTTTCAGCATAGTCTTTTGCCTCCTAGGTTAAATTTATTCCAAAGTATTTTATTCATTTTGATGCTATGTATCAGGGATTTTCAATTTTTATTTTTCTTATCATCTTCCTTTATGTACACATTTTGTACTGCTAACACCAAACACACAGGATGATCCATAGGTCAAATAAGCATTTTGCCCAAGGTTGCCAGTCCCATAGACTGTCCCACTGAAAGGATTTAAAGTATATTTATATCCTTAGAAGGTGCTATATATTGTATGGGCTTAAATGATTATTTCAATCTGTAGTGAAATGCTACTCATAGCCACAGTAGACAAGAAGGAGATTATTAAGTTTACATTCTTAGAATCCTTCTCATTGTATTTGTTGAAATGATTTGGGAGCCATCCTGGGGCTTCTAGTAATCAGTTCTAATACATGTCCTATGAAGCACATGTGGGAACTCTTTGTTGTCAGAAGCACTCTCTAGAATAGTAGGTAGATTAGAAAGTTTTCAGTAGCATATTATTTGAGAAATTTTAGATAGTACTTTGTTAGGAAAGGTAAACTTAAAATACAAAGGTTAACTTTTCTAACTATAAGAATTTAATTTTGGGGCGCCTGGGTGGCTCAGTCAGTTCAGTGTCCGACCTCAGCTCAGGTCATGATCTCATGGTTGGTGGATTTGAGTCCCGTGTCAGGCTCTGTGCTAACAGCTCACAGCCTGGAACCTGCTTCAGATTCTGTATCTCCCTCTCTCTCTGACCCTCCCCTGCTCACGCTGTCTCTCTTTCTCTCTCTCAGAAATAAATAAAACATTTTAAAAAGTTGCTAGAAAAAATATTTTATTTATTTTTTTTAATGTTTTTTAAAATTTATTTCTAGGAGAGAGAGAGAGAGAGACAGCCTGAGCAGGGGAGGGTCAGAGAGAGAGGGAGTCACAGACTGAAACAGGCTCCAGGCTCTGAGCTGGCAGTCAGCACAGAGCCCGACACGGGGCTCGAACCCAGGAACCGCGAGATCATGACCTAAGCGAAAGTCGGACGCTTAACCGACTAAGCCACCTAGGCGCCCCTAGAAAAAATATTTTAAAAAAAGAATTTAATTTTGCTATACAGAATTAAAATGAAATGTTAGTTGATACTCATAAACTGGCAAAAAGTTTAGAAGAGTTTATAATATATTTTACTGTTTCTTATTGCTAATAGTAATTTTTTAGAAAAGAATCTGGCATCCTATATTAAAATTCAAAATACACATTTCCTTCTATGAAATTCCATTTCTGGGAATTTATCCTCCCAAATGAAAGCACTAGTGCATAAAGACATAAATTTAAAAATGCTTACAGAGTCATTGTTTTTTGTGACTAAAGTTGGGTTCAAAGTTAATGTTCAGTCAGTACTGATATTACTCAATACTCTATGGTACATTCACCCTGTGGAATATTATGAAGTGATTTAAAATTATGAATTAGACTTATATCAAAATAGAAGGGGTTTGCATGGAATTTTTGTTGAGTAAAAATAAGAATAATGTGTGTGATATCCCCTTGTAAAGCGATAACAAAATGAATAACCCTTTCATTTGTATGTATAGATAATATACATGCACATACACATGCATAAGATCATATAATTACCGAGAAATATATTTAGGGAAACAGTATAGATTCTTGATTTTTTTAAGTTTATTTATTTTGAGAAAGAGAAAGAGAGAAAATCTCAAGTAGGCTTTGTGCTTTTAGTGCATAATCCAACATGGGGCTTGATCTCAAGAAGCATGAAATCATGATCTTAGCTTAAATCAAGAGTTGGATGCTTAACCAATTTTGGTTTTGAGGGCTTAGAAAACAAAAGGCATAAAACCCAAAATGAACAAATGTCATGTTTGTCTAAAATTATATATTGGTTATATATATTGTCTAAAAGTATGTGTTGGTTATATATGTAAAGGTATTAAATAAGGAAAGAGAGATATCTTAGAAATCACAAAATCAAATTCTTTATATTTGAGAATTAACCAAGCATTTATATAATTTTGGCTTTTTTTTTTTTTTTTTTTTTTCCTGCAGTAATTCCTCTGAATGAAGAAGTTCTAGTAACATTAGGAAAAGAAGAGGTAAGTAACTTAAGGAATTGGTAGACCCTAATTAACTTTTAACTAGAAATGTTTGAGATAAGTTCATGACATAAGAAGTAGGATGAAACCACTTTAAAGTCATATTAATTTTTTATTTTGATTCTAATTATGTTTTGTTGAATGGAATATTTTAAATAATTTGAATTTGATATCACCAATTTGCATATCAGAATTGTGGTTAAAATTAGTGTTTAATATGTAAACTTCATGCTTGTACTTAATTTTCACTTGATTAAACTTTTCATAATAAAAGAAAAAACATTAAACATAGATGATCCTGATAATCATATGTCCTTCTTAAAATTTAATATACATGTCAATAAAGATTTTTTTTTAAAGGGTAAGTCCATTAAGTCAAAGTATAGGAAAGAAGATAGAGGCAAATAAGAATTTTAAATAAGGATGTAGTACATGGAAAGACATAAGTATCATTGTGTCTAGAGACAGAACTGGGAATGAAAAGGGAGATTATCTGTTCCACAGAATTGAGAAAAACCAGAACCTGAAGGATACTGATACTGCAGCATTCAGTGTTCAAGTATGTACCCATAAACAAGAAGATTTCTTTAAAAGCAGAACACAGACTTTAATTTTATTTATTTATTTCTATTTCTAAAAATAAAATTTATTGTCAAATTGGCTAATTGTGTACAGTGGCTAGTATGTACATTGTACTCTAGGTTTTGGGGGTTGATTCCCTTGGTTCATGGCTTTACATACAATAGCCAGTGCTCATCCCAACAAGTGCCCTTCTCAATGCCCATCACCCATTTTCCTCTCTCACCTGCCCAACCCCCATCCACCCTAAGTTTGTTCTCTGTATTTAAGATTTTCTTATGGTTTCCCTCCCTCCCTCTCTGTTTGAAACAATTTTTTCCCTTCTCTTCCCTCGTGGTGTTCTGTTAAGTTTCTCAAGTTCCACATATGAGTGAAAACATATGGTATCTGTCTTTCTCTGCCTGACTTTTTCACTCAGCATAATACCTTCCAGTTCTATCCATGTTGCTACAAATGACATGATTTCATTCTTTCTCATTGCCAAGTAGTATTCCATTGTGTATAAAACCACATCTTTATCCATTCATCAGTTGATGGACATTTGGGCTCTTTCCATGATTTGGCTATTGTCGAAAGTGCTGCTGTAAACATTGGGGTACACGTGCCCCTATGCATCAGCACTTCTATATCCCTTGGGTAAATTTCTAGCAGTGCTATTGCTGGGTCATAGGGTAGTTCTATTTTTAATTTTTTTGAGAATCACCACATTGTTTTCCAGAGCGGCTATACCAGTTTGCATTCTCACTAATAGTGCAAAGAGGGTCTCTGTTTCTCCACTTGCTTGCCAGCATCTGTTCCTGAATTGTTAATTTTAGCTACTATGACCAATGTGAAGTGGTATCTCAGTGTGGTTTTGATTTGTAGTTCCCTGATTATGAGTGACGTTGAACATCTTTTCAAGAACAGACACTCTCAGGGTGCCTGGGTGGCTCAGTCAGTTAAGCGTCCAACTTTGGCTCAGGTCATGATCTCACAGTTTGGGGGTTCCAGCCCCACATCGGGCTCTGTGCTGACAGCTAGCTCAGAGCCTGGAGACTGTCTTTGGATTCTGTGTCTCCCTCTCTTTCTGATCCTCCCCTGCTCACGCTGTCTCTATCTCTCTCTCAGAAATAAATAAAAAAAATTAAGAAAAAAAACCACACACCCTCTTCTATCTAATCAGGCAGCTAAATTTTTACCCACATACTTGGAAACTAGAGGTGTCAGCTAGGGAGACATTAAACTATAGAAGCTCTGTACTCAGGGACTTCACTTTGGGTGTTTAGTAGGGTTGGTGTGCAGGTCAAAAGTCAGAAAGATCAAGTTAATATTTTTATGCTGTGTGGTGAAATACCAGCTCCATTACCTGCTTTTTTTCCCCAGAGGTCTTGCAGTCTAGTATAAAATAGCCCCAGACCGGAGACAAAATAAACTACTCTGGAAAATCTAAGTAGCTCAAGAAAGAATATCTGTAAGTGTTAGTATATGGGGTTCCCGGTGAAAAAGCAGGATTGCTGTACATCAGAAAACTCCATTCATAAACAGGATTTTTAAGGTTTTTTTTTTTTTTTTTTGAGAGAGAGAAAGCACATGTGTGAATGGGGGAGGGGCAGAAAGACAGGGAGAGCGAATCCCAAGCAGACTCTTAACTGTCAGTGTGGAGCCCAATATGGTGCTCAAACTCATGAAACAAGGTCATGACCTGAGCTTAAATTGAGAATCAAATGCTTAACTGATTGAGCCACCCAGGCATCCCAGGTTTTTTAATATTTTTGAGTTTTAAACATAAATGGCCAGCCAGCGATCATCAATATTTGTGAATGCCTCCAAATGGAAAGATAGAAACCCAAAACAATTGAGAAAGATGAGTGTTAAGAAAATAGAGACAATTCAGGGAACAAAGAGAATTTAATACATAATAACTTCAGAGAGATAAAAACATATTTGATTAAAAAAAATAACAGATGCTAACTTAAAAAAGGACTACTTCACACCCCCAAACATGGCTATAATCAAAAGACAAACAATAACAAGTATTAATGAAGATGTGGGGAAATTAGAACATTGATGAACTGCTGGTGGGAATGTAAAATGGTACATCTACTTTGGAAAGCAGTCTGGTAGTTCCTCAGGAGGTGAAACAGTTACTAGTAGAACCAGTAGTTTCACTCAGAGCTATATACCCAAAATAAAGGAAAACAAGTGTGTGTCCACACAAAAACTTAAACATGAATGTTCATAGCAGCATTTTTCTTCTTTTTTAAAAATTTTATTGTTACTTATTTTTGAGAGAGAGAGCACGCAAGTGGAGGAGGGGCAGAGAGAGAGGGAGACACAAAATCTGAAGCAGGCTCCAGGCTGTGAGCTGTTTGCACAGAGCCTGATGTGGGGCTCGAACCCACTAATCGTGAGATCATGACCTGAGCCCAAGTCAGACACAACCAGCTGGGCCCTGGGTACGCCCACAGCAACATTTATCTTAATGGCCAAAAAGCAGAAATAACCCAAATGTTTATCAGCTGATGAGTGGATAAATCAATTGTGATATATCTGTCTCATTATTTGTCTCATTATTTGTCTCATTAGAACTAAAGTACTGATATGCTATAATACAGGTGTTTCTTGAAAAACATGCTAAATGGAAGAAGCTAGTTACAAAGGATTGCATATTATAGGATTCCATTTATATGAAATGTCCATAATAGGCAAATCCATAGAGATGGAAAGTAGTTTGTTGATTATTGATAAAGACTAGATGATTGGAGAGACAATAGTGAGTGACTACTGATAGATACTGCAAACAAGTTGCCTTTTGGAATGATGAAAACGTTCTAAAGTAGATTGTGGTGATGTTTACACAACTTTATGAATATACTAAACATTACTGAATTATATACTTTAAATTAGTAAACTGTATGGCATGTGAATTATATGTCAATGGAGCTGTTTTTATTTATTTATTTATTTATGAAGGAGACAGAGCCCAAGCAGGGGAGTGGCAGAGACGGGGAGACAGTAGAATCAGAAGCAGCTGTCAGTAAAGAGCTGGACTCAGTGCTTTAACTCACAAACCATGAGATTCTGACCTGACCTAAAGTCAGATGCTTAACCAACTGAGCTACCCAGGCACCCCAGTGAAGTTGGTTTTTTTTGTTTTGTTTTGTTTTATATTTTTATTTATTTCTAGTAGAGAGAGAGAGACAGCGTGAGCAGGGGAGGGTCAGAGAGAGGGAGACACAGACTCCGAAATAGGCTCCAGGCTCTGAGCTGGCTGTCAGCACAGAGCCCGACGCGGGGCTCGAACTCATGAACCGTGAGATCATGACCTAACCGAAAGTCGGATGCTTAACCGACTAAGCCACCCAAGCGCCCCTGAAGCTGTTTTTAAAAAGACTATCAGAGGGGTGTCTGGGTAGTTCAGTCTAAGATCGTGATCTCATGGTTTGAGCCCCTCCTCGGGCTCCTGCTGTCAACACAGAGCCTGAATTGGATCCTCTGTCCCCCTCTCTCCTTCTGCCTCTCCCCCGTGGGTGCTCTTTGAAAAATAAACAACCACTGGGGCTCCTGGCTGGCCTAGTTGGTTGAGCGTCTGACTTTGGCTCAGGTCATCATATCACAGTTCATTATATTTTCATTAATTTTTTTTTTTAATTTGAAACTTAAAAAAATAAACATTAAACCCTACGACCCAGCAATTGCACTACTAGGTATTTATCCACGGAATGCAGGTGTGCTGTTTCAAAGGGACACATGCACCCCAGTGTTTATAGCAGCACTGTCCATAATAACCAAAGTGTGGAAAGAGCCCAAATGTCCATCAATGGATGAATGGATCAAGAAGATGTGGTATGTATATATATACAATGGGGTATTACTCAGTAATCAAAAAGAATGAAATCCAACCATTTGCAACTACATGCATGGAACTTGAGGGTATCATGCTAAGTGAATTAGTCAGAGAAAGACAAATATCATATGACTTCAATCATATGAGGACTTTAAGATACAAAACAGATGAACATAAGGCAAGGGAAGCAAAAATAATATAAAAACAGGGAAGGGGACAAAAACATAAGTGACTTAAATATGGAGAACAAATAGAGGGTTACTGGAGGGGTTGTGGGAGGAGGGACGAGCTAAATGGGTTGGGGGCATTAAGGAATCTACTCTTTTTTTTTTAACTTTTTAATGTCTTATTCATTTCTGAGAGAGAGAGAGAGAGAGAGAGAGAGACAGTGTGAGCAGAGTAGGGTCAGAGAGAAAGGGAGGCACAGAATCCAAAACAGGCTCTAGCCTCTGAGCTGATTGTCATCACAGAGCCCGATGCAGGGCTCA
The DNA here is from genome assembly GCF_003009895.1 of Hyaena hyaena. Classification (NCBI taxonomy): domain Eukaryota; kingdom Metazoa; phylum Chordata; class Mammalia; order Carnivora; family Hyaenidae; genus Hyaena; species Hyaena hyaena. Next base: position 677,569 of record NW_024081163.1, read on the forward strand.
ATCCCACGAACCGTGAGATCATGACCTGAGCTGAAGTCAGATGCTTAACTGACTGAGCCACCCAGGTGCCCCAGGAATCTACTCTTAAAAAATCATTGTTGCACTATATGCTAACTAACTTGGATGTAAATTAAAAAAAAAAAAAAAAAAAATTAAAACACATTAAAAAAAAGGACAAATCTGAGAACAAAAGACTTTGTAAATGAAAACATGATACCTAAAATAAACACAAAAAGTCTGATGATTATAGGCATGGAAATCTGTCGGAGGCCGCGCCGGCTCCGACGGGTCCAGGGGTCCCTGAAGGATGGACGGTGTCGGCGAGAGAGAGTGAGAGAGCCCCGAGATCCTTTCTGATCACCAGTCAGGCATCTCTGTCCTGTCAGTTTTGGTGTCTTTATTTATAGGTCAAAAGTTAACATGACATCAGGAAATAGAATTTTTACAATGGATAGCTCTTTGTGATAAGGTGTTTTTGGAAAATGTACAGAAACAGGTTTTACAGAAGTCTTCTTGCAGAATAGCCCCAATTATAGTGAAGTTGAGTAACTAAGAAAATAACAAGGTGTTCACATTATAATAACACTAAGATTAAGTCATAGGTTTGTAGATACTCTTATCCATCCTCATCACAGCTGCCAGGGTAAGGGAAGGTGTTTGTGGAAAGTAGGCCTTAGGGAAGGGGCTGCTATACACCATCAGTTAGCAAAGGTGTATGTACTAACTTATCTTCTGCCCTTATCTGTTCCTTCTCTCTAAGTTAGGCTCTTTGTCTCCGGGCAAGACTTGGTTTTCCAGTTATATGCTTTATTGCACCAGAGAGCCAACCATACCTTTAAAGAGTTTAGCTTATTTCCAATACATAGAATAGCCTCTTTGAGTGTATTTACCTTTGTGTCTACTTTTATGATTTCTTGAATAGCTAGGGCATGAAAGACATTTTTGGTTAGTTGATTTGCATGTTGAGCTGTATGAACATCTTGGACTAACGCAACAGTAGAAACAGAATTGTACATGTAAAGATCAGTCTTTTATGACTAGGGGTCATTAGCCTGCTCATAGCTCAAGGGAAAGTATGGAGGGAAACAGGACCTTCTGGAGACACGATGTCTGTTCCCATAATCAAAAGAAGAAGTTCCCACAATAAGTTCCTTCACAAGGTGCAATCATCATACCAGGGCCGGAATAAGGGGACAAGTCACTCCCGATATTGATCAACAAGGTACCCTAGGGGTCAGTGCTCAAACAGAAATAATTAAGTGGGGGTGGATATCGGTCGTCATCTGATTGGCAAGAGACCGTGCAAACTTGCTTTAACCTCACCAGGAGTTTTCTTGACTAGTGGGCTCAGAATGGCTCCCAACAGAAATCTCCCACAGAGTAAGGATAGCAAAAAGAAAGTTGGAATAATAGAAGATAAGAGAACTATCGTCTCAATTCAGAAGTACAAAATACAACCAGTAGAAGTTCCAAATTAAAAAAAAAATCAGAAGAAGGATGCCTAAGTGGTTCAGTCGGTTAAGCTGCCGACTCTTGATTTCAGCTCAGGCCATGATCTCCTAGTTCAGGAGTTAGAAACCTGCACTGGGTTCTGTGCTGGCAGTGTAGAGCCTACTTGGGATTTTCTCTCTCCCTCTCTCTCTGTACTTCCCCTGCTCGTCCTCGTGCTGTCTCTCTCTCTCTGTCTCTCTGTCTCTGTCTCTCTCAAAAATAAATAATATTAAAAAAAATGGAAGAGGAGAAATAATAAATAATACACATTTTCCCAGAATGAAAGATAGTATTTCTTTTTCATACTGAAAAAAGCCACTAAATTTTCAATATCATGAATGTAACAGGATACATCACCTAAAGATCCACTATAATTTTCCTTTTGGTAGCAGCCCTAAGACTAGCAACTCTGGTTTGGACTGGCTGAAATCCACACTCTGGTTTGCACTGGCTAGAATCCAAACTCCAGCATTGGCCTTAACACTCTACTTTCCAGCATTGGCCTTAACACTCTGCTTTCATTTTAACTATTACAGATAAAAATAACAAAGGGCTTGAATATTTAGTTTCATTCTCATTATTTTGTATTTTCTTATACATCCAGTGAGCCAACTGTATGAGAAGTTTTTCTGTTACTTCCAAATTTCATTGACTGCTTCTGCCTACAGTTATTTTTTTTTTTAATGTTTACTTATTTCAAAGAGATGGTAAGGGGGAGGGGGAGAGAGAGAGGGAGACACAGAATCTCTGTGAGCACAGGGCTTGAACCCACAAACTGTGAGATCTTGACCTGAGCTGAAATTGGTTGTCCAAACTACTGAGCCACCCAGGCTCCCCTGCCTGCTATTGATCATGGTGTGGCGGCTATTGTCTTCTATCTTTGTTGACTTGGTGAACATCAGGCATCAGATTCGTCATTTCCTGCCTCATTAACCTTCTTTTTCCACATAGTGCTTTCATTATGTTTTGGTGAGCTAGTGTGATTATAGCAGATCCCACTTGTGATGCCAGTTGTGCCAGGGTTTTCCCCAGGACCACTCTCAGGTTCAGTGATTTGCTAAATGGACTCACAGAACACAGAAAAGCTATTGTACTCAGGTTTACAGTTTATTACGGGTGAGAAGACACAGATTAAAATGAGCAAAGGGAATACACACATGGGTTAAGCTTGTATGAGTCTTTTCCTAATGTAGTTGCATGGATGTGTTTAATTCGCCTTGCAGTTGAATGTGACAACATGTGCAAAGTGTGATCAAACAGGGAAGTTCACCTGAGCTTTGTTGTCCAGGGTTTTTTATCAGGAGTCAGTCACTAGGCGTGTGGGGCTTCCTTGACTGACCTCACCTACTCGGACTCTAGCCCTTTAGAGAAAAATTGGATTCACCATAAATCACATAATTAGAGTAACTTTTTAATCAAAATGGTAGCAAGTGACCTAAGGTCCTAGGCATACATAAACCCCCTTTTTTAAAACAATTGGCTCCATTCCCAAGTGGAGCTCCAACTCATGAGCCTCAAGTCAAGGATCACATGCTCTACTGACTGAACCAACCAGGCATCCCTCCATAAACACTTATCAGACATATTCTTAGGTGTCAGAGCTCAACCTTCAGGAGTCCATTAGGGACCTATCCTGAAGAAGGTAAAATGTGCAGTTTATGAAACCTTATCTTGCTCAGTTAACTGTTTCTTGCATACTTGTCTTTATTCTCTTAACAGTGTCTTTTAAAGACCATAAATTCTCAATTTGATTAACTCGATTTTATCAGGTGGTTTTTTTTTTTTTTTTTTTTTTTTTTAAGGTTTGTGCTCAAATAAACATAAGAAATATTTGCACAGGGGCACCTCTCTGGCTCAGGCAGAAGAGCATGTGACTCTTGGTGTTGAGGTTGTGAGTTAAAGCCCCACATTGGGTGTAGAGATTACTTAAAAAAACATATTTCTTTAAGTCTGTTTATTTTGAGAGAGGGGAGGAAAGAGAGAATCCCAGTCTCCATGCTCCGTGTGCAGAGCCCGACATAGGGCTTGATCATGACCTGAGCTGAAACCAAGAGTGAGATGCTTAACCGACTGATCCACCCATGTGCCCCAAAAATAAAATAAAAAAAAAATTACCCAAATTAAAGTCACAGAGAGTTTTTTAAATGTTTTCTTTAAAAATTTTTTAAGTTTCACAATAATGATCTATTTTGAATTCGTGTTTTTATATGGAATAAGTTACTGATAAAGTTATATTTTCTTTCATATGGATACTAATTATAGGCGTTCTGACACAAATTTTTGAAAAAATTATCTTTTCTTTTTTGAATTTCCTTTGTATGTTTTTTGAAAATTAATTGATGGCATATATGTAGATCCATTTCTAGACTCCCCATTTGTTCTTCATTCTTTGGTTTATTTCTCTTCCTTTTATTCTGTGTTTCTTCTGTCTTTAGGTCAATACCACATTGTTTTATGGGTGCTTGGCTCAGTCGGTTGAGTGTCAGGTTAGGCTTTGGTTTTTGACTCAAGTCAGGATCCTAAGGTTGTGGGATTAACCCCCACATTGGGCTCCACACTGTACATGGAGCCTGCTTGAGATTCGCTTTCCCTCTACCGCTTTCCCCCACTTGCTTGCTCTCTCTCAAAATAAAAAAATAATTTTTTTTTGAAAACCACATTGTTTTATTTACTGAAGCTTTATATTAAATCTTGAAATAAAATAGGATGCATTTTCTATCTTTGTTCTTTATCAAAATTGTTTTATATTTTCATATAAATTAGAGTTGGCTGGTCATTCTATCCCATAAAAAGCTCACTGAATTTTGACGGAGATTGCCCTGATTCTGTAGTTTAATTTGAGGACAATTGACATCTTTAACATATGAGTCTCAATTCAGATCCAGGAGCCCTATATGATCTCGGCATTTACTTAGGTCTCCATTTGTTTAGGATTTTTAAGATTCATATCATCGATGTTTTATAATTCACTATGTTAAAGGCTAAAAAAGAAAAAAAGATATTCAGTCATCTCGTGAATTCAGAAAGAATGTGACAAAATTCAATATTCTAGATTTTTTTTAATTTTTATTTTTTCTTAAGCATTTCTCCCTAAACAGAGGGCTTGAACTCATGACCCCAGGATCAAGAGTCTCATGCACTCTCAACTTAGCCATCCAGATGTCCCAATTCATGGTTTTTAAAAAAAGATTTAATAAGTTGTAATAGAGGTGTGCAGGCTTTATGCATTTTTGTCAAATTCATCCTTTTAGCATTTCATATTTTTAATGTAATTAAAGTGGTATTCTTTTTTTAGTTGTCAATTATGTATTGCTGGTACATACAAATACAATTAATATTTATATATTGGTCCTAGTATGATAAAGCCCTTTTTTCTAGTAGCTTTTTTGTAGGTGCTATGAGATTTTCTACATAGCTAGTCATGTCATCTGAGATCAGAGGGACATGCATTTATTCCTTTCCATCTTGATGCCTTTTATATGTTTTTCTTTTTTTTTTTAATGTTTTATTTATTTCTGAGAGAGAGAGAGAGAGAGAGAGAGAGAGAGACAGCATGAACAGGGGAGGGGCAGAGAGAGAGTGAGATACAGAATCTGAAACAGGCTCCAGGCTCTGAACTAGCTGTCAGCAGAGTCCCATGCGGGGCTCAAACCCACGAACTGTGAGATCATGACCTGAGCCGATGTCGGACGCTTAACCAACTGAGCCAACTAGGCACCCCTGTTTTTCTTGCATTATTGTATTACTCTAGGACTTTCAGAAATATAATAAAACTGGTGGAGATGGACATTTTTTGCCTTGTTCCTCACCATAGTGGATAGCATTTTCTCTTTCATCATTGTGATGTTAGCAGTAGGTTTTTCATAGATGCCCTTGGGAAATTACCTTCTTTTTTTTTTTTTTTTTGTGAGAGAAACAGAGCATGTGTGTGTGTGTGTGTGTGTGTGTGTGTGTATGTGTGTTAGCATAAGCCAGGGAGGGGCAGAGTGAGAGGGAGAAGGAATCTTAAGCAGACCCAATGCCCAGCACGAAGCCTGACTCAGAGCCTGATCTCATCACAGTGAGTTGGACATTTAACAGACTGATCAACCTAGGAGCCCCAGAAATTACCTTTTAATACAAGTAATGAAGTCTTTTCTAAAATTATAAATTATTATTGAATTTTCTCATTTTTTTTTCTGAATTCATGGAGAAGAATGTTTTCTTCTAATTTAGTCTGTTGATGTAATAAGTTACATTGATTTAAGCATAGGGTATTATAGTAGTTTCAGGTATACAATATAATGATTCAACCATTCTATACATTTCTTAGGTCTTATCGAGATAACTGTACTCTTAATCCCTTTTATCTGTTTTCCCTATCATTCCACCTACCTCCCCTCTGGCAACCCAGTTTGTTCTCTGTATATTTAAGACTCCTTTTTTCTCTTTGTTTGTTTCTTAAATTCCACATACAGGTGAAATTTATATGGTATAGTCTTTCTCCATTTGACTTATTTTACTTAGCATTATACCCTCTAGATCCATCCATATTGTTGCAGATGGTAAGATGTCATTCTTTGTTTATGGCTGAGTAATAGTCCATAGTATAGATATGCCATGTCTTCTTTATCCAGTTGTCTGTTGAAGGGCATTTGAGTTACTTTCATATCTTGGCTGTTGTATATATACAATAAATATAGGGATGCATATATCGTTTTGAAATAATGTTTTTGTTTTCTTTGGGTATATACACAGTAGTGGAATTACTGGATCATATGGTAATTCTCATTTTAATATTTTGAGCAATTTCCATACTATTTCCCACAGTGGCTACATCAATTTGCATTCCTACCAACAGTGCATAAGATTTCCTTTTTCTCCACATCCTTACCATTACTTGTTATTTCATATGTTTTTTATTTTAGCCATTCTGACAGGTGTGTAGTGATATCTCATTGTTTTAATTTGCATTTCCCTAATGATTAGTGATATTGAGCAACATTTCATGTGTCTTTTGGCCATCTAAATGTCCTTTTTGGAAAAGTGATTATTCAGGTCCTCTGCTCAGTTTTAATTGGATTATTAATTTTTGTTGGCACTGAGTTGTATAAGTTCCTTACATAGTTAGATGCGAACCCCTTATCATATATATATCATTGGCAAAAATCTTCTCCCATTTAGTATGTTGCCTTTCTGTTTTGCTGACGGTTTCCTTGGCTGTGCAAAAGCTTTTTAGTTTGGTATGGTCTCAATAGTTTAATTTTGTTTTTTTTAAACAATATTTATTTATTTTTTATTTATTTTTAGTTTTTTAAAAATGTTTATTTTTGAGAGAGAGAGATAGAACAGAGCACAAGCGGGGGGCAGAGAGAGGGAGACACAGAATCCCAAGCAGGCTCCAGGCTCTAAGCTGTCAGTACCACACCCAATGCAGGGCTCAGACCCACGAGCCCTGAGATCATGACCTGAGCTGAAGTCGGATGCTTAACCAACTGAGCCACCCAGACACCCCTCATTTTCCTTTTGTTTCTCTTGCTAGAGGAATCATATCTAGAAAAATATTTCTATGGCTCATGTCAAAGAAATTACTTACCTATGTTTTCTTTTAGAAATTGTATGGTTTTAAGTCTTACATTAAGGTCTTTAATCTATTTTGAGTTTATTTTTTTGTGTAAGGTATAAGAGAGTGGACCAGTTTCCTTCTTTTGCATTAGTTCTTCAGTTTTCCCAACACCATTTTTTGAAGAAATGGTTTTTTCCCATTGTGTATTCTTGCCTCCTTTGTCGTAGATTAATTGACCATGAAAGTATGGATTCATTTCTGGACTCTATTCTGTTCTATTGATCTTTATCTGTTTTTGTGCCAGTATCCTACTGTTTTAGTTACCACAGCTTTGTACTATATTTTGAAATCTGGGATCGTGATGTCTCCAGTTTTTGTTCTCTTTCAAAATTGCTTTGGTTATTTGAGGTTTTTGAAGGGTTCTATATAGGATTATTTGTCCTAGTTCTGTGAAAACTGTTCTTGGTATTTTGATGGGGATTGCATTAAATCTGCAGATTGCTCTGGCACTATAAACATGTTAACAATATTGCTCTTCTTGTCCATGAGCATGAAGTATCTTTCCATTTATTTGTGTCTTCTCCGTTTTTTTCATTAGTGTTTCATATTTTTCAGAATATAGATCTTTGACCTCATTGGTTAAGTTTATTCCTAGTATTTTATTCTTTTTGTTGCTGTTGTAAATGGAATTGTTTTCTTTTCTTTTTTTAAATATTTTTTAACATTTATTATTGAGAAACAGAGCATGAGCAGGGAGGAGCTAGAGAGGGGCAGAGAGAAAAAGGGGGACACAGAATCTGAAGCTGGCTCCAGGCTCTGAGCTGTCAGCACAAGAGCTCAACGTGGGGCTTGAATCCACAAGCTGTGAGAACAAGCTGTGAGATCATGACCTGAGCTGAAGTCGGACACTTAACTGACTGAGCCACCCAGGCGCCCCTCTTTCCAGTTTCTTGAATTGTGTATTTTTAAAAATAAACCCATTTTATTTACACCTTTGGTTTATTTGGTTATTTCTCCCTTTTTTTGTATGGTTTCTCTAAGGTTTATAACAGACATCATTGTTTTGTTTATTTATTTATTCTTTTACATTTTTATTTTATTTTTGAGAGAGAGAGTACGAGTGGGAGAGGCACAGAGCGGGGTATAGAAGACCTAAAGCAGGCTCTGTGCTGACAGCAGAGAGCCCAGTGTGGGGCTCGAACTCAGAAACTGGGAGATCATGACCTGAACCAAAATTGCATGTTCAACTGACTGAGCCACCCAGGTGCCCCTGTAACAGATAACCTTAAATTATCACTGATTTAAATGTGTAAAAAGCTCTGGTAAACTGTTGACATCAAGAAAGTGCAATACTAGCTAATATGTTAAAAAACCAAAAAGATACTAGGAAAAAAATCCAAATGTTCCTGTAATTTGCTGTAGCCACATAGTCTTCTTTGGTGTTCCTTGAATATCTCACACATACTCTTGCTTCAGTGCCTTTGTACCTACTGTCTTTCTGTGTGGAACATTGTTTTGCTAGATATTGTCAGTGTCATGTCTCTTGTCTTTATCTGCTGTGGTACTGTTAACTTGATCAGAGAGGTCTCTCTCTACCATATTACCTAAAAGAGCCATTCCTGCTCCTCATTTCTGTGCTCCTATTTTGACTTATTTTTTCTTCATGATACTGATCACTCTCTGCAGTTATATATTTGCTTGTTTGGATTCTCCTCTTTGTTCATCTTTGAATCCTTGGCTCTCTCAATCTTGCGTGGTAGTCAGTGATCAATAAATATTTGTTAAATGAGTGATAATCATTCATATTTGTTTTGTATGTTTAGATTGTAAACAATCACCCAATCTACCTGAATACCGAAAACTTACCATTTAATTGCCTTTTAGTATGAAATTCAAATTTATAGCTCAAAACCACTTCTTATATTTTTGAATTTAACAAATGACATATTACAGAGAACTTAATATCTGCTGTCTATTTTTCTTTCATAGACTTTCTGATGGTCTTTTTGCTCTCAATTTCTGAATATCCTAAGCAAATAATGTAAATTTCACTCTTGTTCAGAAATATAACTGTCTATGGGATTATAGACTAAGGAATTAATTTGAATTATTTTGTTCTAGTTCCAAAAATTGAGACATGATCTTGAATTGGTACTCTCTACTATTCAGTCAAAGAATGAAAAGTTAAAGGAAGACTTGGAAAGGTATATTTATATTATAATTACCTCTAATCACAGATATATGTTGAATTGGCATTATTGTTTTATTGGGCTACTGTCGGTTTTGTTTTTCCATGTTTAAAGGGAGCAACAGTGGTTGGAGGAACAACAACAGATATTGGAATCTCTTAATGTACTACACAGTGAATTGAAAAATCAGGTTGTGACAATTTCTGAATCGAGGTATTAATTTTGTATTCTAGGTTTTTGAAATAGGAAAAAGTTTTTTTTAATGTAACATGAAATACATAGATAAAAAGAGGGGAAATGTTATTAAAAATCATGAGTTTTACTTTAATTTTTGCCAACTGTTAGTTACATGGTTTTTTATTAATGGCTTGACATGTAGTTTCCTTATATGTTAAATAGAGAATTTTACTTTCATAAAGTCAGTTACTTGGTTTGAACAAATGAAGTTTGAACAAAGTGTTTCATCAACTTTATGAGTAACTGGTTACATATACTCATTATCTTATGTATTTTATCTGTAAAATATTTCTCTTAATTTTTAAAAAATCTGTTAGAATCTTTGATGACCTGAACACTAAAATCCATGGTATAAAAGAATTTAAGGAAAAGCTCTTGATTACTTTGGGTGAATTTCTGGAAGATCATTTTCCTCTGCCTGATAGAAATGTTAAAAAGAAAAAGAAAAAGGTAAGTTTTAAAGAACAAATTCATGTAGATATTTGTATATGAGATTGTTTCACATAGGTTCAAATGTAAATTTTCTGATAAATTTTTGTAGTTTGTTATACATTTCAAAGACACACACAGATACATGTAAAGAAATCTTCCAACATCACATTACAATATTTTTTGAAAAATTAGAAGTAACCTAGTTTGTCAATAAATTAGAATTAAATACATTTTTTAAATATTGTATCCATATAGTGGGGGGAATGTACCTTTTTAAAATAACATATTGAACTACCAAAAAAGTTCTTAACATGCTCACAATTTATTATTAAATGGATAAAAAACAGCTAGCTAAATTTTATTAGTCTAATTTGTACTAAAAAATGTAATAGTGTCTACGTATGGGTGTTAGGATTTTAGTGAGATTTGTTTTTGTTGTTTTCCAAATTTTCCATGATGAGCATATGAAACATTTAAAATCAAAAGATATCTGTTAGTTAATAGAAGTTCTTAACTATTTGACTAGTGGTTATGAGGGAATAAACCTTTTTCACAAAAGCAAATAAATACTTCATTTGGTGACAGAAGATTGAAAATACTTTAATTCCTTTTTAAAAATAGTGTCTAATGTAAGTAAAGAGAGCTTGTGGAAGTGGGGAAGGCATTGAAATTGGTACCAGAATTATTTTTCTAAAAATACATATTTTAGGGGTGCCTGGGTGGCTCAGTAGGTTAAGTGTCTGACTTTGGCTCAGGTCATGATCTCGCGGTTCGTGGGTTTGAGCCCCGTGTCGGGTTCTGTGCTGGCAGCTCAGAGCATGGAGCCTGTTTCCAATTCCGTGTCTTGCTCTCTCTCTCTCTCTCTCTTTGCCCCTCCCCCGCGCATGCTCTGTCTCTGTCTCAGAAATAAACTATAAAAAATTTTTTTAAAAATAAAAATACATATTTTAATTATTTTTAAACATAAAACTTATGGCTCCTTTCTGGATGAAGTCTTTAAACTCCTTAGAGTAATCAATTTATATTCTGGACTTTGTCTCTTTAGCCTCCTTTCTAACCATTCTTTATTTATGTCTTGCATGAATCCATTCAACTGTATCCTGTAGTTCCAGAAAGTATGCAATGACCTGTCACTTTTTGTGTCTTCTGTGTTCTGTTCCTTCTGCTTACAAAACATTTCGTATCTGATGAAGATGGCAAATTCTTACTTAAGGCACATCAAACATCATCCTTTGTATGAAGTATTAAATGAAGTTTATGTGTCATTTTATTAGTATTATCACATGATTTTATAGCAATCATTTGTATCTATCTCTCTGTTCACCTACTGTGCACTCTGAGCTCCTTCATGTGTTGAATTCATCTTTGTAGGTCTATTATCTTGCATATGTATTCTAGTATCTTCTGAGTTCTTATTTATTTTTATAGATGTTTATTCAATTAAAACAATTTTTCAATGTTTTATTTATTTCTGAGAGAGAGAGGGAGAGACAGCGTGAGCAGGGGAGGGTCAGAGAGAGAGGGAGACACATAATCTGAAGCAGGCGCCAGGCTCTGAGCTAGCTGTCAGCACAGAGCCCAACGTAGGGCTTGTCCCATGAACCGTGAGATCGTCACCTGAGCTGAAGTCGGACGCTGACCGACTGAGCCACCCAGGTGCCCCCTTTTATTCATTGTAGAGAGAGCAAGTGAGCATGAGTGGGGGAGGGGAAGAGAGATGAGGACAGGATCTGAAACGGGCTCTGAGCTGACAGCAGTGAGCCTAGTGCAGGGCTTGAACTCAGGAATTGTGAGATCATAACCTGAGCCAAACTTGGATGCTCAGCTGACAGCCACCCAGGCACCCCCATGAATTAATATTTATTGAATGACTCTGAATATATTAGGAAAAGAATAGGATATTCCCTGTTTTCTTATAATCTCTGTGTTTTGTTATTCTTCCCCTTCCTCATTGTAACTGTCTCCCATTCTGTCCATTGTTACTTATATACCTTGTTCATTTTTAAAATTGTTGACAGTATTCTGTTAACCATTTCATTAATTTCATGATTCCCTATCTCTTTTTTTTTCTTAAATAGTTTATTGTCAAGTTGGTTTCCATATATCACCCAGTACTCATCCCCACAAGTGCCCTCCTCCATGCCCATCATTCCCCTTCCCTCTCCCCCACCCCCATCAACCCTCAGTTTGTTCTCAGCCTTCAAGAGTCTCTCATGATTTGCCTCCCTTCCTCTCCCCAACTATTTTTCCCCTTCTTCTCCCCCATGGTCTTGCGTTAACTTCCTCCTTTTCTTCCTTTTAAAATTTTTTAACGTTTATTTATTTTTGAGAGACAGGGAGAGACCGAGCATGAGTGGAGGAGGGGCAGAGAGAGAGGGAGACAGAGTCCGAAGCAGGCTCCAGGCTCTGAGCTGTCAACACAGAGCCTGACACGGGACTTGAACCCACAGACTGTGAGATCATGACCTGAGTTGAAGTCGGACGCTTAACTGACTGAACCACCCAGGTGTCCTGCGTTAAGTTCCTCCTAATCCACCTATACGTGGAAACATGTGGTATCTGTCCTTCTCTGCCTGACTTATTTCGCTCAACATAACACCCTCAAGTTCCATCCACATTACTACACATGGCCAGATTTCATTCTTTCTCATTGCCATGGAGTATTCCATGGTATAGATAAACCACATCTTCTTGATCCATTCATCCGTGGATGGACACTTAGGCTCTTTCCATGTTTTAGCTATTGTGGAGAGTGCTGCTATGAACATTGGGGTACATGTGCTCCTATGCCTCAGCATTTCTGTATCCCTTGGGTAAATTCCTAGCAGTGCTATTGCTGGGTCATAAGGGAGTTCTATTGTTAGTTTCCTGAGGAACCTCCACACTGTTTTCCAGAGGGGCTGTACCAGTTTACATTCCCACCAACAGTGCAGGAGGGTGCCCGTTTCTCCACATCCTCACCAGCATCTAGAGTTCTCTGATTTGCTCATTTTAGCCACTCTGACTGGCGTGAGGTGGTATCTCAGTGTGGTTTTGATTTGTATTTCCCTGATGATGAAGCACGCTGAGCATCATTTCATGTGTCTGTTGGCCATCTGGTTGTCCTCTTTGGAGAAACGTCTTTTCATGTCTTCTGCCGATTTCCTTACTGGATTATTTGTTTTTCGGGTGTGGAGTTTGGTGAGTTCCTTATAGATTTTGGATACTAGCCCTCTACATGATTCCCTGTCTCTTAGTGATCATAATCTTAGAATACCTCACTGACATTTTCTGATCCCAGTCTTATCTTGTTTTCACCATTTTCTTTAATCTATCAAGCTTCTCTACTAATAGAACCAGAAGTTTAAGGGATTCTGAAAGGAATCATTGATCACAGAAGCCATCATGGGTTTGTTAAGTCATATTTGATAAACTGACTTTTGAAAAATGAAGTATATCGGGGTGCCTGGGTGGCTTAGTCGGTTAAGCGTCCGACTTTCGCTTAGGTCATGATCTCGCCGTTCGTGGGTTCGAGCCCCGCGTCGGGCTCTGTGCTGACTGCCAGCTCGGAGCCTGGAGCCTGTTTCAGTCTCACTCCCTCTCTCTCTGACCCTCCCCTGCTCACGCTGTCTCTTTCTCTCTCCTAGAAATAAATAAAACATTTAAAAAAAAAAAAAAAGAAAAATGAAGTATATGGACTGTTGATACATGTTACAAAATGATCGAGTACTTACTCTTTTTTTCTTTCTCTTTCTTTGTCAAGCAGTATTACTGGATATATGAGTTGGCTAAAGCTGCTGTAGAAAAATACTACAGATTAGATGGCTTAAACAAAAGAAGTTTATTTTCTCACTGTTCTGGAGGCTAGAAATCCAAGATCAGAATGCCTTCTGAGTTGGTTTCTGCTGAGGTCTTTGTCCCTGGCTCTGGACAGCCATCTCTTGCCGTGTCCTCATATGGCCTCTTCTCTTTTCAAGTGTAGATAGAGCTCTCTGATGTGTCTTCCTCTTATTATAAAGACATCATTCCAGTGGATTAGGGTCCCACCCTTATGGCCACATCTAACTTTAGTTACCTCTTTAAGGTCTCCATCCCCAAATATAGTCACCAGGGGGGTTGGGACTTGAACATGTAAATTTTGGAAGGCACAGTTCAGTCCATAACACTGGGCTTTGTTGTTCAAAGATGTGTACAAAATAAAAGGGGAAAAAAACCCTGAATCCCTCCATCGTGTCATTAACATGAGGTGAAAATCATTTGGGACATCTTTGTAAACACATACATATATATAGAAGCATAAATGAATTGATAGATGTTCAGATCAATATAGTTTTGTATAGATCAGTATAAAATAAGTATTAGATGGTGTACTTGGGAGGCTCAGTCAATTAAGCATCTAGTTCTTGATTTTGGCTCAGGTCATGATCTCATGGTTCATGAGTTCAAGCCCTGCATTGGGCTCTGCACTGACAATGTGAAGCCTGCTTAGGATTCTCTCTCTCCCTCGCTCTGTGTCCCTCCCTGGCTTGCGCACATGCACATGTATGTGTACTCTCTCTCTCTCAAGATAAATTTAAATAAACTTTAAAAAAACCAAGTATTTAATGTAAGTTTACTTAAATTGATAGAAGAAAAATGTTAACTCAGAGTTTTTGGCTCAAGTGATTTTAATTTTAGAGAAGTCCCTAATAGAGAAAAAACAAATTATGAACAGCATTATAAAAGATTAAAAAACTTTAGGGGCGCCTGGGTGGCTTAGTCGGTTAAGCGTCCGACTTTCGCTTGGGTCATGATCTCGCGGTTCGTGGGTTCGAGCCCCGCGTCAGGCTCTGTGCTGACTGCCAGCTCGGAGCCTGGAGCCTGTTTCAGTCTGTGACTCCCTCTCTCTCTGACCCTCCCCTGCTCACGCTGTCTCTCTCTCTCTCTCCTAGAAATAAATAAAAAAAACATTAAAAAAAAAAAGATTAAAAAACTTTAAAAATTTTCATCTTTCAATTTTAGGCAGTATTCATTGACTCCCTGCTATGAAAGATGAGGAAAGTAACATTCTTCTTCCTGTACCCTCATTACGATGTGTTGTTCTTTTACCTTTGGCAAGTTTATAACATTTTTGTTCTGTCTCATAACATTATTTATATATGTGTTTAATATTCATATTGGATTCAATGCTTATGTTTGACCATTTATTTTTGAGTTTTTAAGTTTCACTAATTGATTTGATGGGTTTCTTTGAGAAGTAATTTGTTCAAGCTGAATTCCTGGGCATTTTAGTTTTTGGATTCTTGACTGATGAAAACACTTTGTTTGCCTTAAGATACAAAGGGTATTTTTGGCACATTAAAAAAAAAAATCTCAAGACCTGTCAGGGATTGCTCCATTGTTCTGAAGTAGGATGTGTTGTGGAGAATACTAGGCCAGCCTGTAGATATCTTTTCTGCTTCTGAGTATATATCTGAAGAGTTCTTTATATTTCAACTTCAGTAATTTAACAGATACCTTACAGTGTTGATCATTCAATAGCAGTCTTGGTTTGAAGATGCACTTATTTTTAGAGGCATATTTAGGGCATATTTTATTTAATGGAAATTTTATTTTATTATGGCTTGTATTATTTTTCATATCCTTATGTTGTAACATTTTTTTCTGGTTTGCTTTTATTATATTTTTCCTCTGCTTTTTCTTTGATTGTCTCAAACACTTATATATTAATCTGTGCTTTAGTTGTGCTTATTTCTGTATCAGTTCCTTATTTCTATATCTGTTGCTTTTGTCACTAGTGAATGCTGCTTTTAGAAACCACTCTTTCATTTAGTAAGGTATTAGAGGTCAGGAGATTTTGCGATCCAGCTTTACTATTTTTATTCAGAAATCCCTTTCATTTTTACTATTTCTTTAATGTATTTGTAGTTACATAAAACTTTATAAGGACTCCAAGGTAATCTTTGACTGGTATCAGGAATGTATAAGCTGTCACTGTGGTAGATGACTTTGCATTTAATTAAATGTCTGAACTCAAAAGCTGCTGATTAGGATAAATACTATCTTGGAAGGAGATTTCTAGCAGAACCCCTTTCGATCTTTTCCTACTAAATATGTATAATTTTTTTCAGTGCAAATTGGTGTTTCTATTAAAGCATGGGAACAAGGTCAGTGGGCAAGAAGAGCTGCCCTAGTGAATTTTTTTTTTTTAATGTTTTTTATTTATTTCTAGGAGGGAGAAAGACAACGTGAGCAGGGGAGGGTCAGAGAGAGAGGGAGTCACAGACTGAAACAGGCTCCAGGCTCTGAGCTGGCAGTCAGCGCAGAGCCCGATGCGGGGCTCGAACCCACGAACCGCGAGATCATGACCTAAGCGAAAGTTGGACGCTTAACCGACTAAGCCACCCAGGTGCCCCTGCCCTAGTGAATATTTTTAATAGTTGTTTAGATAAATAGGTGGAAGGCATGGTCATGAAAACTGCAAAAGATAAGATACTAAGGGAGCTATGTAGTAAATATATTGAATGATAGAATTATGACTGTATTTTTCAGCTGGCTAGACCTGGACCAAATAAAATGGATCTTTAGTGAGGGACATAAAATATCTTTCTTGGGTTTGAAACATTAAAGACTGAAGGAGACATATCTCAGCTAGATGTATGAAAGAGGCTCAGACATTTTAGATAATAGTATGCTTAGAGAGGGGTCAGCAGGGCAAAATTGATATCCAGAAGTTAATGAATAAAGTTAATGAATAAAATTCCAGAATCTACAAGTACAGAAGTGAGTCTTCCTTTTCATCTCAAACTTGTGTCAGATAGAGACTGGTTTGAAAAGGAAAAAAGAGGGGCGCCTGGGTGGCTTAGTCGGTTAAGCGTCCGACTTTCGCTTCGGTCATGATCTCACGGTTCGTGGGTTCGAGCCCCGCGTCGGGCTCTGTGCTGACTGCCAGCTCAGAGCCTGGAGCCTGTTTCAGTCTGTGACTCCCTCTCTCTCTGACCCTCCCCTGCTCACGCTGTCTCTCTCTCTCCTAGAAATGAATAAAACATTAAAAAAAAATTTTTTTTGAAAAGGAAAAAAGATAAATTAGGGTGCATTTAGAGAACAACTATGACATCAAGGAGCTACAAGTCTATGGATTATGAACGTTAATTGAAGGAACTAATGGCAATTAATATGGCCAAGACTTGGGGCCCAGAATACCCATCTTCAAATATTTGAGGAATCTTGGATTGCATTGAAATGGGATTTATTCTCTGTCATTCGAAGGGAAAAAGAAGCAATGAGTTGAGTTAAAACATTAAGAGTAAACATTAAGAACTGTCAGGAATTATAGAAAGTTGAACAAGGCTCTCTGGGAAGTAAGTTTCCTGTTCTGAAGCTGTATAAATAGGATTTGGAATGCCATTTATTTGAGATATTTTGATTGGAAGGTTCATACATTAAACTTTCTTTTACATGAGTATATGTAAAATATAAATAAAATTTATCTGTTATTTATTTATAGATAGTCTGAATTGCAGAAGATTTCACTTTCTTAGAGGTTGTTTGAACTCTTTTTTATGAATCTGACTGTGTAGAACAAGCAGATTGTTTACTTTCAGAATTCTTTTAAAATCACATAATTATAAATATTTGGTGTTGGTATACCTTGTACCATTGCATTTAAGAAATACTAATTTTTTAAAAATTTTTTAATAGATATACTCTAATATTCTGCCATTGGCAGAATTGAAATGTTAATTCTTTGTTATTCACATTTCTGTCTAAGACAAACACTCAAGAATCAACTGCACAGCTGATAACACTGCATGAAATGTTAGAGGTAAGTGTTTTGTGTAGTTGTTTTGTCTTCAATATTTCGTTTCATTAGTGATTTCTAAACAATTATACACCGGCTTGAAACAGAAAATACTGCTTTAATTCTTATATATACCAAACTTTATCAAATCTATTTTTATTAATTTATCTTTAGTATAAGATTAGTTTGTTTTCTATACATTACTAGAAAGAATAGTTATTTTTTTTAAAGAACATAGTTAGAGACTAGTCCTTAATCATAATCCAAAGACTATTACTTAAAAAAAAATTTTTATGATGTTATTTAGTTTTTATTTTCACAGTGAAACCCTGTTTTTACATTGATGGAATCTTTAGCTGGCACCTCTGTATTCTATCTAAACTACTACCTATGGGAGTTTAAGGATTCTTTCCACATAGTTGCAGAAATTTGTACACGGTTTTAAACATGTTTCCATTAACTAATATCTAGTTGTTTTTTTTTTAAAGAAAGAAAGTCACTTACTTAAGTTAATACATAGAAATTAAAACAAGCAGTTATTCAAGAGAAAAGGGATCAACATTCTTTGGTAATGAATTTTTAATGTTGTATTGTAGCTGTATCATTTTTTTACTAAATAAGTAAGGTATATTTTGAATGGTATTTTTTCCTAGATTCTTTTAAATAGATTATTTGATGTTCCACATGATCCATATGTCAAAATTAGTGATTCTTTTTGGCCACCATATATTGAGCTGCTTCTGCGAAATGGAATTGCCTTGAGACATCCAGAAGATCCAACCCAAATAAGATTAGAAGCCTTCCATCAGTAAAAAGATGGTCTCTTTTTTCACACAGTACTTAATGAATCTTGTCATTCAAGGATAATGGAAACAATGAGGATTACTTGGACAAAGAACATTATTTGCAAATCAAAGCACATAGTCCCTCTTCCTTTCATCCATAAAATGACACATGCCATCTGTTTATAAATGGTCCTTTCATATTCAGTCAGTACTTTGGTGTTTTCAACTGGATGGAAAAGAATGCAAGGAAAAATATTCTAGACTTAATCCTAATAAAACTTGATGTTCCTTACTTCTGCAGAATTCTTTGGAAATTCTTTGTTAATTTATGATATTGTTAATGTAATGTTTTCCTCTTGAATTTATGACAATTTTATGCATTTTGAGTTCCATTTGGTACTTATATCTTTAAATTTAGCAGTTATAATGGAAAGACCATTTAATATGTAGATGGTTTTTAAATTGACAATATCTGATATAGAAGGAATCATAATTTAAAAGTATGTAGTAAATCTGTCCCATGTATACTGCCTTATTTCCAGATTTGTTAAAAATTGGAACAGAAAAAAACTAATGGATAAATGTAGCATGAAAACTATATCTTAATATGTATTATGTAACAAGAGATATGTATTAAACCATTCTGTTTCTGTTTATTATTGCTAACAAAAATTGTGTTCATAAAATTTTGTTAATTCTCCATGACCTTTCTGTAAATAAAATTATCTTATCTAAAATCTGTACCTTTTTTGGTGATGTGGCATGATATGTTAATAAATTAAATAGACTTTTTCATAGTTAGAAAGATGAGGGTTTTATAGGACTCATTCAAGATTACATACAATCTAAACTGGAGAAATCCAAAAACTCTTAGTATCATTAGTTTTCTAAGAGGATGTAGCGTGTACTTTTATTTGAAAATGCTGTCTGCTGTTTATCATTCACATTTCTTGCTTACCTTCAATACTTCAACTTTTTTAAAGTAAGCAGATGTTCCCCCAAGTATATCTTGTCCCTTTTAGAGAAAATACTAATATTTTTAATAGTATTTTTATTTACTTTTATTTAATACTTTATTAGTTTTATTTATTTACTTTTACATTTTAGAGAATGTAAGTTCTTTTATGGGAACATGACATATAAAGTACCTTGCTAGAATACTCTAGTTGGGAGTCAAAGGAATGAGCATCTTTATAGTTCTTGAAGTTACTGGAGAAGGTAGAAATGGTTCAGTCAGTATAATCCTGACAATAATTCTCCAAAGTGGGTAGTACTCTTGTCCATGAACTTCTTTGTTATTACAGATTACAGAAAGAAATAAATTAGTAAACATCATGATTTTTTTGGGCAAATCTTCATTCACATTTCTTTCATAAAGATATTGGTTAGGATTTTTTTAGTGCAGTTATCTTGTGTAAGACTTTAAGGAAGACTATGATGATTACTTTTTACTTATTAACCCAGGCTTTTTACAAATATTATTTGCTCACTTTTGATCTCAGTTATAAACAAAATAAGGTATAGTAGAATTGTCTTGATTTGTACTCCATCTAAGCTTACAGCTCTTGTAAGCTGTCTATGGTTTTGAGTATGTTGGAGAAAGTGTTTTAAGTTCTGAAGACCTTTATGTATTTTCGCTTTTCACTGCTTTAAGATAATCCCTGGAATCTATAACGTTTGGGGTATTGCTTTAATTTTACTGACTCTTAAATATGATAACGCAAAATATCAGAAAGTAATACCGCATTCTAGCTTTCCCACACCAGATGGTAATGTTAGCCTAATTTAAAAACAAATTAATTTGATGGGGTGGCTGGGTGGCTCATTCAGTTAAAGATCCTGACTCTTGATTTCAGCTCAGGTCATGAGATCTAGGGCCATATATTTGGGTATGTAGCCTGCTTAAAATTCTCTCTCCTCCTCTGTGCTCTGTGTGCACATGCACATGTATGCTCTCTCAAAAAATAAGAAAAAGAAAGGAAACAAAAAATTAAAAACAAAAAAAGTATTTGAGTCTGCCAGAAAATATATTTAACTTTGTTATTGGCTGATGTGTATGCATGGATTGATTTTAGAGAAATTAAATCTCTCTTCAGTTGAAAATTCAACCTAGTTGAATATGACCCTTTTGATACGTAAGATAAGTTTTATGTTGTTGTAAGCCTATGTTAACATTTCTAAGTCCCTATTTTCCTTAATTTACTTTTTGTTTATTTAGCTAACTCTTAGTTAACTTCTTTTTCTCACCATAACTTTTTTTTTTCTTTTTTTTTTTTTAAATAGCCTCCACACTTAGTGTGGAGCCCAATGCGAGGCTTGAACTCAGAAGCCTGAGATCAAAACCTGAACTGAAATCTAGAGTCAGAGCCTTAACCAGCTGAGCCACCCAGGCATGCCTCTTTCTCCGGAACTTATTATATTTAGGTCAGTTATCTCTAAATGACATTTATTCGCATCAATACTTTGAAACCAGGATCAATACTTGATCTTATTTATGTATTAATAAACAAGTATATATATTATTATAACACAGATTTGTTTTTCAGTATATTGACTATTTCAATATGATATTTAAAAGTTTACTTATTTAAGTAATCTTTACACTCCATATGGGGTTTGAACTCATTACCCCTATATCAAAAGTCACATGCTCTTCTGACTGGGTCCTCAGTATGATTTTTTTTAATTGAGTTATAGTTGACATACAACATTTTATTAGTTTCAGGAGTACAACAGAAGGATTTGATGATTGTGTATATTGTCAAATGATCACCACAATAAGTCTAGTTAGCACATGTTACCATAGTTAACAATTTTTTTTTACTTGTGATGAGAACTTTTAATATGCAATACAATATTATTAACTATAGTTACCATGCTGTACAGTGTATCATATTGTATGATATGCTGTACATGTATCATATCCCTATGACTTCTGTATTTTAAAACTGTTTGTACCTTTTGACACTCTTCACTTATTTTGCCCACTTCATATTCCCTGCCACTAGCAACTACCAATCTGTTCTCTTTATCTATGAGTTTGTTTTGTAGTTGTTTCTGTATTTTTTATGTTCATTTATTTTTGAGAGAGAGAGAGTACATGTGCATGAGTGAGGGAGGGGTAGAGAGAGGGGAGGACAGAGGATCCAAAGCAGGCTCTGTACTGACAGCAGAGAGCTCTACACAGGACTCAAACTGATAAACCACAAGATCATGACCAAGCTGAAGTCAGACACTTGACTGACTGAGCCACCCAGGCACCCCTGTTGTTAATATTTTTAGGTTACACATATAGGTGAGATCAAATGGTATTTGCATTTCTTTTTCTCTCTGACTTATTTCACTTAAAGTATTGTCCTCATTGTCCATCCTCATTGTCACAAATGTCAAATTCCATTCATTTTTTTGCAGGAATAATATTCCATATACCACCTTTTCTTGTTTTTTTGTTAATTTAAAAATTGTTTTAACATTTTTTTTTTCTGAAATAGTTTATTGTCAAGTTGGTTTCCATCTAACACCCAGTGCTTATCCCAACAAGTGCCCTCCTCATGCCCATCACCCCCCTGCCCCTCTCCCCCAAATGTTTATTTATTTTTGAGAGAGACAGAGCATGAGCAGGGAGGGGCAGAGAGAGAGGGAGACACAGAATCTGAGCTGGCAGCACAGAGCCTGATGCGGGGCTCGAACTCATGGACCATGAGATCATGACCTGAGCCGAAGTCGGAGGTGTAACCGACTTGAGCCACCCAGGCACCCCTTTTTTTGTTCACATTTAGTTTTCATGAGCAGAGGAGGGGCAGAGAGAGAAGGGAACACAGAATCCAAAGTAGGCTTCAGGATCTAAGCTGTCAGCACAGAGCCCAACGTGGGGCTCGAACTCACAAACCATGAAATCATGACCTGACCCGAAGTCAGATGCTCAACCAACTGAGCAACTCAGGAACCCCTATATCATATTTCCTTTATCCATTCATACATCAATGGACACTTAGGTTGCTTTCATATCTGGACAATTATAAATAATGCTGTAGTGAGCATGGGGTTTCATATATCTTTTTAAGTTAGTGGTTTTATTAGTTTGCTTCTTTGTTGCTTTTACCAAGAATTATATTTTTCAATTCTATAGAACATCCTTTATTTGAAAGTAAAGTTGCGTTAATTACAAGTGATTATTGCAAATTCTAGTGACATTGCTAAAAATATTTTAAGTATAGTTGATGTACTAAGACAAGACAGAAAATAGAATTGTGTAAAATGCTCAGTTAAAACAAGAGAAGGCCGGAAAATGGAAGACAAAGAGAACAAAAGCAATGAATAGAATATAGTAAAAAATATGCAAATATTAATCCAGTATATCAGTAATCATTTTAAATGTGAATGAACTAAATTCACAAATTCAGGCAAGACTGTCAAAGTGGTTGAAAAAACAAGATGCAAACTATATGTTTTCTACAAGAAACCTATCTGAAATACAAGGACTTTGATAGATTACAAGTAAAAGTATGGAGGAAGATACACCATGCTAACATTAATCAAAAGAAACCTGGACTTAGCTATATTAACACAAAGAAAACTTCAAAGCAAGGAAACTGACCAGGGATTACAAAGAATATCACATGTTGATAAAACTGTCAATTCTCTCAGAAGACATAGTCTTTAATATGTATGCACCAAACAACATCATCACAGTGTATGAGCCAAAAACTGATAGAACTCCAAGAAATAGATGAATTCACAATTATCGTTGGAGACTTCAACATTCCTCTATCAATAACTGACAGATTCAGCAGCCTGAAAACCAGTAAGGATATAGTTTAACTGAACAGCACCATCAATCAACTGAATCTAATTGCATCTATAGGATACTAATCCAACAATTGTAGAACACACATTCTTTATATGTTTACATGGAACATTTACCAAGACCACATTCTGGGTCATGAATAAATTTTAATAGGCTACAAATTATGCTTTCAGACTACAATGGAATTAAACTATAAATCAATAACAGAAAGATACCTGGAAAATCTCAAAATATTTGGAGATTAAACAACATCTAAACACATAAATGGAAGATATCTCTAAAGAAATGCTTAAATATTTTGTATTAAATGATAATATCAAAATTTGTGAGATGCAACAAAACAGAGTTTAGAGAGAAATTTATAGCATTGAATATATTAGAAAAGATGAAAGATATAAAACCAATAATCTAAGATTTCACCTTAGGAAACTAGAAAAGGAAGGGCAAATTAAAACCAAAGTAAGCAAAAGAAAAATGATAAAAACCAGAGTAGAAGGCAAGGAAAATGAAAACAAAATCAATGCAGAAAATCAATGAAACCAAAAGCTGGCTATTTGAAAATATCAGCAAAACTGATCAACCTTTAACCAGGCTATCCAAGAAAGAAAAGTGAAATTAATATCAGAAGTGAAATGAGGGGCCATTGTTACCTATCCCAGGAACATTAAAAGGATAATAAAGGATTATTATTAACTACTCTATACCCACAGATTTTATAACTTAGATAAAATGGACCAGTTGTATGAAAGGCATAATCTACCAAAACACACAAGGAGAAATAGCTACCCTGCATAAGGCTACATCTGTTAAGGAAATGGAATCAGTAATAAGTTTCCAAAACAGAAAGCATAAGATAGGAAATGGATGGCTTCAGTGGTGAATTCCACAAAACATCCAGGAAGGGAATAATGTCAATTCTATACAATCCATCCCAGAAAAGAGAAGCAGTGGGAATAGTTCCTAACTCATTCTATGAGGCCAACATTACCCTAATACAAAAACCAGACAAAGCATTACAAGAAAGGAGAGCTATAGACAGATAATGTCTCATGAACATAGGTGCAAAAATCCTCAGAAAAATAATCAAATTCAACACTGTAGAACAATAATCCACAACTGCCAAGTCACATCTATTCCTCATATACAAGATTGATTCAACATCCAAAAACTAGTTAATGTAATTCACATCATCAGACTAAAGCAGAAAACTATATGATCATACCAGTAGATTACCGAAAAGCTGTTTTCCAACACCCATTCATGATAAAAACTCTCAGCAAGCTAGGAATAGAAATTGATTCTAAAGTTTATACAGAAAGGCAAATAATCCAGCATTGCTGCTAAAATATTGAAGAACAAAAAATTGTATGACTATTAACCAACTATAAGACTTAATATAAAGCTATAGTAACCAAGACATTATAATATTGGTGAGAGAATAGATAAGTCAGTGTAACAGAATGGAGAGCTCAGAAATAAGACCCATACAGATATGATCAGCTGATCTTTAGCAAAGGAGAAAGATAATCTGGTAAAGCTTAGTTTTTTTTCCAACAAATGGTGCTAGAACATGTACATGCCCCCGCCCCCCCCCAAAAAAAAGTAGACACTGACATTATACCTTTAACAAAAATTAAATTGATCATAGGGTTAAATGTAAAATGTACAGCTGTAAAACTTCTAGAACATAACATAAGAGACAATCTAGTCTGACCTTGGTTTGATGATGACTTTTTATATACAGCACCAAAATTATCCATAAAAGGAAAAATTGGTAAATTGGACTTTTTTTTAATTTAAAATTTCTCTGTTGAAGACACTGTTAGAATGAAAAAATAAGTCACAGACTAGGGGAAAATATTTGCAATATAAATATCTGTTAAAGATAACAGAACTAACCAAAATATAAAAAGAACTCTTAAAACGCAAAAATAGACAACAGATACCCAATTAAAAAGAGGGCAAAAGGTCTGAACCATAGAAGATAGGGAGATAGCAAGTAGGATGAAAAGATCTCCATGTTGTCATGTGTCATCAGAGAAATGTAAATTAAACAATGAGATACCACTACAAATTTATTAGAATGGCCAAAATTGAAAGCACTGACTATCAAATGCTGGTGAGGATGTGGGACAACAGAAATTCCAATTCTTTCCTGGTGGGAATGCAAATTTATAGAGTCACTTTGGAAAACAGTTGGGCATTTCTTACAATACTTAGCATACACTTACTGTACAACCAACCAATTATTCTGTATTTACCCAAATGAGTTAAAAATTTTTGTCCACACAAATCTTGCACACAAGTGTTATAGTAATTCTTTTTCATAATTGCCCAAAATTAGAAACAATCCAGATGTTCTTGAATAAGTGAATTATAAACTGGTACATCCATATGATGGAATATTATTCAGACATGGAAAGAATTGAGTTATCAAACCACAAAAAGATATGGAGGAAACTTAAATGCGTATTGCTAAGTGAAAGAAGCCAATCTGAAAAGGTTATACAGTTTATGACAATCTGGAAAAGGCAAAACTGTGGAGATAGTTAAAAGATCAGTGGTTGCCAGGTATTGTGTCTGGCGGGGTGTGAGGGAATGGTAGAGAGAAGTAAGATGAATAGATGGAGAAGAGGGGATTTTTAGAGTAGTGAAGCAATTCTCCAGGATACTGCAGTGGTTGATACATGCATTGTTAAAACCTATAGGACTATACAATACAAAGAATGAGTCCTAATGTAAACTACATATTTTAATCAATGTTAGTTTGAGAATTAGTCAATACTAGTTGAGCAGTTGTAATGAGTAACACAAATAACAAGACATTAATGAAAGAGTAAAGTGTGGGTGTCTGAAAAGGAGTATATGGGAACTCTATTTCTCAGTTTCTATGTAAACCTATAACAGCTTTAAAAATAAAGTTTCACTTGTGCCTGGAGGCTCAGTTGGTTAAGAACTCAGAGCCTGGAACCTGCTTGGGATCCTGTCTTCCTCTCCCTCTGCCCCTCCCCCACTTGTGTTGTCTCTCTCTCTCTCTCTCTCTCTCTCTCAAAACAAAAACAAAAACAAAAACATTTAATAAATTTAAATAAGGATGGGCGATAGGAAGGAGAAAGAATAAAATATAAAATGCTCATTTTCATATAGACATTAGGTAGATTTTAAGGGAAACCAAACAAAAAATGATAAACCAGGTAGTAGAAGGTTAAACAAGATAAACATTGTAATTAAAAAGCAAATCACTAGAAAAAAATTGCAAACTATCCTAAATACCAGCAAAAAAAATGTTTAATGTTTATTTATTTTGAGAAAGAGAGAGAGCTCGACCAGGGGAGGGGCAGAGAGAGAGACAGAATCCCACAAGGAGTTGAACAGGTGAACCATGACATTGTGACCTGAGCTAAAACCAAGAATCAGACGCTTAATTGACTGAGCCATACAGGCTCCCCCAGAAAAAAAAAATAATAAGAGAGCAAAGATTACCTATTTTACAGAGAAAGAAACAAATATAACAAAATTCACATAATTTAAAAATATCACGGAGTGTCTAGGAAGAACCGCAGTCTTACATAAGAGGCAAGGAGTAAATTTCTTGCACCTCCAGAAGTGCTGAAAATACATGTGATTAAATGTATTCGAGCAAAACCATTTATTACAGCACTGCAAACAACAAGAGTATCAGCATTGTACTGGATTCCTTTGTCTCCAAGTCCCATGGAACAATGTGATGGAGCTGGGTGGAGGCTACACATGCGGTGGGTTTTGCCAGAGCTGAGAAAGCGGGGATGAGAATGCTGAGCACTGCCTGTAGCAAGCAGCAAACAAGTCAGACCTCAGTGGGGAGCAAGCACTTAAATCATCGTCACATTGTGGTTACCTTGACATACTTAGTTACCAATGTGACCAGTTCCAGACAGTGCTCAGTGTGGAAAGATGGGTAGCTTTGTGGTCAGCAAGGGTGTGCAGGAATGATCATGTCCTAGGGAGGATTACCTTGCCTAATACAGATAAGAGACCAAACATAGTAGTCATAACAGTGAGAATCTCCTTTACTCACAAAGCAGAATTCAACTGCAGTATACAGGAGACATACCTGAAACAAAATAATTCAGAAAGGCTAAGCATAAAGGAATGCAAAAAAGTCTATAAATTATATAGAGGTTTTTGGCCCATTTTGAAATTGGATTGCCTTTCATCTTACTGAGTTTTGTGTATTCTGGAAACAAGCCCTTTATCAAATATATGATTTACAGGTATTACACAGGCTCCTGGGTGAGAAAAAACACAATGATAGACTGGCGAAATTTGAGTAAATTCTACAGTTTGGTTAATAGTATTGTACCAGCAGTAGTTCACTGAATTCAGTAATTTTAATGCAGTTATATAAGATGTTAACGTGAGGGAAGCCAGGTAAGAGGTATATGGGAAATCTCTGTACTATTTCTGCAACTTTAAAATCAGTTTAAAAAGGTAAAAAAAAAATAAGGTTTCAAATGATAAGAATGAGTTCTCACATTAGTATACTCTTTATTTTAAACATGTGGCATTGATAAAACTTATAAGAGAAAAGGAGAAATATGTAGAAAGATTTAAAAACTAGATAAACATTAGTAGATCAGTAATCAGAAGAAAAAAACTGAGTGGAACTGACTCTGGGTTTAGAAGCAACTTAGTGAATATGAAAATTTGTTTCTTTCTTGGAAATGAATATTAAAACATTTCCATATGAAAAGGAGGACTAGAATCAACCTCTCTGACTAAAGCTAAGGGCTTGAGTGAGTCTCTTCACAGTCAAAACCTCGTGAAAGGAGATCTAAAACAAAAACTACTGAAACAGAACTGAACTACTGAACAAAAAACTACTGAACAAAAACTACTACTGTGAGTTTGAGAAAGAGAACAAGGCAAAGATGCAAAGATACAATTTTATGACTAGGAAGTAAGTGGGGATGTGTTAAATACCCAGTGTTGCTTGGATGGGTGTTAATAGCCAGTCTTCAAATAAATGATCCTTCTCTGCTGATATCCATGTCCTTGAGTGGCCCTGCCTCAACATATTGTGTCATTGTTGGTCTCTGTGACCAATAGAATATGGCAAAGAGACAGTGTGCAGCTTTGAAGACTAGATCATAAAAGACATTGCCTCTTCTATCTTGATCTCAGTTGGATTGCTAAGGTCTTGAAGAAGAGGATTAACACCATGAACACTCAAACAGCTTGTGTTGAGGCTCTTAGGAGCAGAAACTGAGGTCTCCTGCAAACAAAGCACCACTCTGTCTCAGCTGTGTAAGTAAGCCACTTTCAGCCTTCAGATAACTAACCCTGGCCAAAATCTTGACAGCCTCCTCATGAGAAACCCTGAGTCAGAACTCTTCGGCTAAGTTGTTTCTGTAGTTCTGAAACACTGAAAGTATGAAAAAGAATAAATGGCTATTGTTTTAAGCCATTAACTTTTGATTATTTTAGTATATAGTAATAAAAATTTTATCATGGAGATGTTAAAACACCATAATAACTGGTTATGGACTTGGAGGTGGGAGAGACTAAAGCAACTTTAAAACTCCTAGGTAAAAACGGATCAAAGTAGAGGGGGAGGAAAAACAATAAAAATGACAAGCCACAAACATAACAGTTTTCCTAGTAAAATGACTGTTCAAACCAAAATGTTAAATAAGCGAAGGAATTTAATGCAAAGAGCCAGAGCAACAGATTTTGGGTTTTGCATCTGTCCTTCCTAGTTTTTATGGGATCTAAATTTTGTTTGGGTAATCCACTCTTGTCTACAGAGCCATGTATTTAGCTAAACCAAACATGGTTGTCTGAATCCCCTTCTTAGTGATTTATTTAGGAATACACTTGGTGCAATATTGACTTAATATATATGTCTTCTGAGGAACTTTTGGGATAGGTTTTTTTTTTTTTACTGATTAAAAAAATATACAGGAGGAGATGACTTCTTCTGGTAGATGTTATTGGGTCTGCATGGAACATCTGGAACTATTTAGCCATTTTGTAACCATAAGGAGAGCTGCCATGGACAAATCTGGCATATTTAGTATGGCAGAGTCACAAAAAAAAGAACAAATTCTGATAATGTTATTGAGCCAGTGAATTAGTTGACCCTAGAGGTCTTTACTAGGGAACATGATATATAAGATAATAAATTCTCCTTCTGGTTTAAGAAAATTGAGACAGATTTTTTTATGTTACTAGAAACTGAAGGTATCCTAGCTAGTAGCAACATCCAACAAATGGAACATTCACTCTCAGTGAAATTAATTTTATGGAACAATCTGATGAAGAATTTAAATGCGTATTTTGAGGTTGTTTGAGAAATTTCTCATCTAAAAAAGGCTAGGAATTATAACACAAAAATAGGAACAAATGAAAGAACATTTGGTTATGAAAAGAAATTAATTACAAAGTCCCATATCTGATTAAATATGATAATTTAAATATAATTCTACAACTGAGATAAACTCTTAACTGGATTGAATCTGATTGATTTAATAAATTGAACGATAAAGAATTCACCCAGAAGGATAAAGAGATAAAAATTACGAAGAGCAAATAAGAGATATAGAAGACAAACTGAAGAGTTCCATCACCACAGATGTTCTTAAAGAATAGAAAGAATGGTGAATAAGTAATATTTTAGTATATAATAGCTGAAAAAATCTTCAGCATGCAAAACAACAGAAATGGTCAGAAAAAGATGCTCACTGAATACTGTGCAGCATAAATAGAGGTAAAACCACACCATGAAACTGTTTGCAAAACATCAAGGAGAAAAAAAATACTAAAAATACTAAATGAAAAGATAGTTTAGCAAGATAGAAATAGCAATCATATCTTCCATCTGCAACAAAAGATATTGATTTGGAGGGGGTTAAAAAGGCCATCAGCCTAGAATTCCATAACCAGCTAAACTATTATTCAAGAATGAGGAAAAAACACATTTTCTGACATAAAAACTAAAAACCTTTCATACTGCATACTCTCCCTAAAAGATCTCTTAGCAGATATACTTCAACAAGAAGAAAAACTAATCTAGGAGGATGGGGGAATAAAAGAAGCACATAAATTTATTTAAAATCAATTATGAAAGGAAGACATGAGAAAGAAAATGTTTCTGGAAAAGATGTTGCAAGGATATCTACTTCAGAACATCTGGTTATTCAAATAAAAAATATAACCTATGCTTAAAGGAAAAATCCCTACAAGGTTACCAAGTTTGTATTAGAATCTGCATAGTGGGGGAAAATAAGTTTTTCCACATTGTTACCATACACTATATGCACATAAGTTGTGATGTATCTTTAGGAATCAGAAGTAAGGAATGAACTTTTGGTAGGAAGTCAATTTATAGAAAAATACTTATGTATTTTTTTTAAGTTTATGTCTTTGTTTTGAGAGAGAGCGCGAGCAAGGAAGAGAGAGAGAGTGGGGCAGGGTCAGAAAGAGAATTCCAAGCAGGCTCCAACCTGTTAGCAGAGAGCCTATTGCAGGGCTCAAGCTCATGAACTGTGAGATCATGACCTGAGCCGAAACCCACAGTCAAATGCTTAACAAAGTGAGCCACCCAGGCGCCCCCATTACATGTTTACTTATTGTCTAATGGCAGTTAGTTAAAGAGCTGTTTTTGCTTCAGGACAATTGCATGTTATAAAGAAACTATTTTTGCTTTTTTCAAAGAAAAAAGGAATTTCTGTCTACAAACTCTGTTTTCCTTTAAAGAGTTAGAAGGCATTCCACAGGATGGGAAAAGGTATTTAGAGTATCTATATCCAAAAAAGGACTTAAATCTGCAATATATAGAGTACCCCCAAAATCAATAAATAGAAGACCAGTTAAAAATTATACTGGCAAAAAGAGTTGAGAGACATTTCACAATAGAGAATACATATTTTGAAAATGTTTTAACAATAAAGGAGAGAGAATCTTAATCCATTCAGGCCCTGTAACAAAATGCCACAAATTCGGTACTTATAAACAACAGAAATTCGTTTTGTCACAGTTCTAGAGGTTGGAAATCTGATATCAGGGTGCGAGCATGGCCAGGTAAGGGTCTTCTTTCTTGTTCCCAGTCAGTGCCTTCTCACTAAGTCCTCACATGGTGGAAGGGGTGAGGGATCCCTGTTAAGATCTCTTTTATAAGAACACTAATGCTATTTATGAGGATTCTACCCTCCTGACTTAAGCATCTCCCCAAAGCTCTACCTCCTAATATCATCATATTAGGCATTAGGATTTCAACATATGAATTTTGAAGGTGACACAAAGATTCAGACTATAGCAGAGAGGAATTCTAGTTTCCAACTAAGATGAAAGAGACACATTTCTCCCAATTTCTCCCACTGAAGCTTTGCACATTATATGTAGAATACATGTTAAGAAAACTGAAAAGTGGATTTAAAAAACCATACTGGCTACAGACTTGGTGAATTGTGGTTCCATTTGTTACATGGAAAAGACAGACAAACATGTTGAAATCTTTTTATATCACTGGAAGTTTGTACTGGTTATTAGACCCACCCAGGCAGACATTTAGCTCTCAGAATCATTGACATATAGATGGTCTTTAAAGTCATGGAAAAACATACATTAATCAAAGGAAAATCAGTTGATAAAGAATAGAATGGGTATTAGGAATGACTCCTGGGCATTTTAATATTTAATAACTGGGAAGAGGAGGAGAAAGGACTATCACAGTTGTATGAACACTAGAAGAGTACAGTATTTCCAGAACTTGGGAATGATCAATTAAATTGAATGTTGCCGGGAGTTCAAGAACCACAAAACTGATCACCATGAATGTCAGAATGGCACCATGGATGTCAGAAAAATCCTTATTTGGACAGAGTTCTCTATCATTTGGGGTACATAGCACTGACAATTTATGGCACTAAATTATGTAGCATATTGCATTTTCCCTTTTCTCACTTTCATCTTGTTGTCCAATTTGTGGATTTACTGAGGAAAGGAACCTTATATTTTTATACTTCTTAGCTTTCTACACAATGCTAAAGAGTGGACAATTATTAATAGCACATTGGGGTTTTTGTTTTTATCTCAGTGACATACTTTAGCTTCATCTTCTCCTTTTTGAGTATTAGATATTATATAGTATGGTTATAAGCCATTGGTTATACTCTTTTCAATATATTTTTTCTTTCTGCTATTACTCTCATATACTAATAAAAAAGTAAGTAAAAAATAAGTAGTTAAAGCTATTTTGCCACTGTGAAATTTCTGAAATTGACATATTTATTCTAATAACAAATAACAGTAATCTTTCTTTCTTTCGGTAAAATTGTGAATTATTCCTATAATACAGAGAATAAAATAATAGGTAATAGATATTCATGTACACTCAATACCTTGAATTGGCAGATATTAACATTTTATTATAATAATTCCCATTGTTTTATTTTTCAAATAAAATTTTATAGATTTAATTGATGCCACTTTGTGCTCCTCCTTAATCCTGTTATTTTCTTTCTCCCCCAGGTTAACTGTGATGTTCAAGATACTATATGTTCTTCCTGTGAACACTTTTGTAAGTTTGAGATATCAGTTTGTTGTGCTTTATTAAGTTTATATAAATTGCAACATATTATGTACATCTATCCCAATTTGAATCAACATACCTTATTGTAGCATTTAAATTTCCAGTTACATAATTTATTCATATTGACATTTTTGTAGATTTAGTTCAATTTAGTAATTCCAAGCAAGCATAAAATAAGAATTCATCTCATCTTTCTGAAAATACAAGCAAGCAGTCTAATTCTAAGAAATGCCTTGGTTTTGGAGAGCTGGCTGGCTCAGTTGGTTGAACATCTGATTCTTGATTTCAACTCAGGTCATGATCTCACTATTCATGAGATCAAGCCCAGAGTCGGGCTATGTGTTGACAGCGCAGTACTTGCTTGTTATTCATTCTCTCTCCCTCTCTCTCTCTCTCCCTCACTGGCATGGGTGTGCATGTCCACAAACACACTCTCTCTCTCAAAATAAATAAATAAACAAACTTAAAAAAAAAGAAATGCCTTGGCTATTAAGTAAAAAAATTAAATCTAATTTACATGCTACCATGTTAAAAATTATAAGTTAAAAGTCTGTTCTTACCTCTGAAAGCTCCTCAGTCCCTATTCTTGGGCTCTCAAACTCTTCTGCCTTTACTCCTATTTTCAGTGTCTAAAATACATATATGCATACATGGTGTACATCCATCCATCCATCCGTCCATCCATACGTACAAATTCCTTCCTCTCTCAATTTTCCATTTATTCCATTTTTGTAATCTTCAGCTCCATCTCAGGAACTCGTGAGATTCTGACCTGAGCCAAAACCAAGAATCAGATGCTTAACTGACTGAGTCACCCCTAGACTGAACATTTTTCATCAATTTATATATGTATGTAGTTTTCTATGTGAATATTCTACTTCAATAAAAAGTTTTAAAATGGGATACATAAGAGATAGATTAACCTAATATAATATATGGATCCTGATTTTAATAAGGATTTTGAAGCCTTTATTTGCAATTGAGGACATCTGATATTTGCTGAAATTAAGGAATTATTAATGTTTTAAGAGTAATTGTGGTATAGTAGTGGTTATTTATTTTTTGTCCTTATATTTTAGAAACATTATATTTAGAAATCATTAATGGATGCAGTGAAATGTTATCTGGGGTTGTCTTCAAGATAATCCAGTGGGCTAGAGCATATAATGGGAAACAATTGGTCATGTGTTGACAGTTTTTAAAACTGGATTTTGTACATTTGGGGATTCATTATAATATTTATCTACTTATATATGAGTTTGAATTTTCTGTAACACAGTTAAAATGTACACACACATGCACACACATATAAAGTTAAACTGATACTTCATTTCTCATGCTAATAATTTTTTCCCTTAGTCATATTTTTCTTAGTCATTTGGAGGAGAAAAGGAATGTGTTGGAAATTTTTCATTACTCTTTTTAGACGCAGGATGGCACTGTTTGAATAAGTAATTAGCCAATGTCCACTTTGCAATGAATATGCTCCTTTACTTTACAAGGTTGATACTTCTAGGGCAGTTTGTCTTAGCTGAGAGCAAAAACTTTACAGATAACTTGTAGAGATACTACTACTCACATCTTAACTTTAGTTTCCTGTGCTGGCTGTATCTAATACCAGTTTTTGTTTTGTTTTTTGTTGTTTTAAATTTAGGTTTAGGTTCATAACTATTTAAACGGTAGTTTCATGCAAAAACAGCTCTGTTCCCACTCTTCTTATTTTTTATGTTTACAGTGATTGCTAGGAGATTCATCATCCATGTATTTTAATGCAAATATCTCTATCAATCATCTATCATCTATCTATCTCCATATGCATCCTTGTTATTTAAAACTGTCAATGCCAAGCACAGAACGTATTTCTACATTTTCAATGGCATTGAGCCAAATACTACTGATTAAGGTCAAGATGAGGACTATTGACTGTGGACAGATGCTTTCCCCTTTCAACCCTCAAAAAAGAATGGAAATAACTGTATTCTTGGACGTTCTCAGTCTGATTCATGCCTTCTTTTAGCCAACTATTCATGTATTCACCAGAAGAATTACACCTACTACCTCCGGTGTAGGAAGAAAAAAAAATGTCAAATGAGCAATAATGTTAGCAGAAGCTTGAAACTTAAGAGCGGGTATTCAGAAAGGTCCTCCTCCCCACCCCCTTCCCTCCGGTCCAATTCCCCTTTCTGGTTCTGGCCATCGGAAATTGACTTGGCGTTAACTACCGACTGGAATTTCAAGGCGTCAATACCCCGCTCCCCCGCCCCCCCCCCCCCCCCCCCCCCCCCCCCCCCCCTTCCCCCCGGTCCAATTCCCCTTTCTGGTTCTGGCCATCGGAAATTGACTTGGCGTTAACTACCGACTGGAATTTCAAGGCGTCAATACCCCCCCCCCCCCCCCCCCCCCCCCCCAACCAGCCTCGGAAACTCTTAAACCTCTCCCTACTCTACCCTCAACCATAGAGACAGATAAATGATGCAGCAGATTACACCGCTGAAAGGCAGCATTTGTCCTGAGCTGTTTTCACATTTTTTCCTGTTTCCGACTTGTGTGCCAGACTTTGTTTGCTTGCTTAGGACATGGAAAACATATTTGGGCATTTCCCCCACAGTTTAATGCCAGTGGCTTTCACCCAGAAAATGAAAGTGAAAGTGCTACGTTGTAGTAGAGTTTTATCCCTGAAAGTGTGGACTGGCAGCTGGTGTGTAGGCTGATGTGGGGGTGGGCGGCAGGGTGGGATGGGGAAGCTTGAAGAACCAGTTTTGAGGTTTTGTTTGTTTATCTTGAGATCTCAGCAGGGTTCCTGTTTTTTTTTCTCCCTTTTTTGGGGGGTCTGACTTTAGATTTATTTTCATTTGGGCAGGCACTGAGATTTCATTCAATGTACCGACTTAAAAAAAATACACTCCACTTGTAGCTTTCCCCGGTTGCACTTTAAAACACCATCCAGTCTCACCCTCATCTGGAAATAATGCAAGCTTCTCTCTCTTCCCCCGCTCTCTCCTCCCCCACTTTTTTTCTTCTTTTAAAGCCCCACATAACCTGAAGTCGGTAATCAGATGGAAAATGTGCTGGTCTTAGTTTACTTTAGTCCACTCTCCCTGTTGGTGGCAGTTTTGCTTGTTGAGGTATATTGAAAAAATGGGCATTTTATGCACATGTAGCTATTGAGTTTTGAAATCTGCCACTGATCTAAGTTTGCTGTAAGTTTCCTCAAAGACCCTTTATGTGCAACTCTTAATATTTTTGTTCTGTAGAGTTAAAAAAAAAATCACAATGAAGGCAACCAGAGAATTTAACTGTGACACTAATTCATCTAAAGTCATTCATCCTCTCCCTCCCCCTTCCTTTTTCCAAGAAACAAGTAGTTACAAACCAGGCTAGAATTTCTTAAAAGAGGAGGAGGTAGAAAAAGAAGCGGAGTGGGGTAGGGGACCGAGTTTAGAAGGGCCAGAATTTCTCTCATTCACAGGGTGGAAAAGTTGACATTGTCTAAGCCCTTCTGAATGGCTGGTAGTTGGTTACCCCGATTGTACCTCTACCTCCCCTCCCCCTCCACGTGACGACCCAGGACACATGCGCACCCGACGCAGCCGGCACATCTGCAGACTGACGTCAGTGTGCTCTGCCTCCGAGGAAAAGCTGCCAAAATTTTCTCCTGCTGCAATTCAAGTTGGCTGGGGGCCGGTAGTGAGATCTAGGGCTACTTCAACAAAACTTTGCTGCCCTTCCTGCTCCTCTTGTCTTCTTTTCTCTTGATACCTTTTGATGCTCTTCACATGTTATTTGCATAGCAAAGGCACTAAGCTGTCCAGGAAGAGAGGGCACCACTTCCACCCCCAATAAGCCTTTTTCCCCCCCTTCCTTCCTTCCTTTCTTTTTTACTTTTCCTTTTTTTGGTGGTGGGGGGAGTCGAGAGAGAAAGAGGGTTTGCAAAGGCAGCATCTCAGGATGATAGCCTGGATGTGTTGATGGCATCTCTTTTATTGCCAAATCGGAAAGTCCGTTCTCTAAAGCCCGGGTTAGCCAGACTATAGGGTTTTATTCTGGCTGCAGAATAAGTAACTGACTGCTGTGGCTTTGCAAAGAGGGGCAGAAAAAAAAAAAAAAAAAAAAAAAAAAGGAGAGAGAGAGTACGTGAGTCGTCCAGTGCAATCTCTATTGTTTGAAACTTACTTTTTATCAGAATTTGAAGATGAAAACGGTAAGGAAGACTTAACAATATTCAATGAAACCTTATTTTTTTAAATTAAAACTTGTGTTTTGCTTGTCTTCCGAATAATGCTTAGAAAACTTTTTCTCTGTGTGTGTGTGTGTGTGTGTGTGTATGTGTGTGTGTGTGTGTGTGTGTGTGTGTTTTTAATGGCAATGAGTGAGCTTGACTGAACTCATTTTACAGATAGAAATCTTTTTAACTCCAGACTAGTCGGGAGTAGGAGAATTCTGGGTCTTGCAAGTATTTTATGATGCAAAAAATACACGTTTATTATATGAATAGACATCTTTTGTGAAATATGACTTGATTATGATGATCTTGGTCTTTTAACTACTCACCAAATAGTAATTGGGAAAGTAATAATGATGTGTATTTTAAACTGATTTCTAAGAAAAACCTTCTGCATTTTATAGTTTCATGTCAGTGTCTTAAGCAGTCAGACAAGTGCATATTTTATGCCTGGGCTCAGAGAGTAGAATTAATGTGCTAGCTAGCTATAGCCCCGATGCTCTAGGATATGTTAAGCTTTTAATAGGCTAATCAAAGAGATGGAAGCGTGTGTTTTTGATTTACTTTTGGCCACTTGGGACGTCGCGCTAGACTCATAACCCTCCGGAGCCTTGAATATCTGGGTATGTCTGTCTATATGGTATATGGGATCAAAGTTCAGGGATTTGGGGGATGCAGTTGGAGTGCTGGAGGGGTTTTTGGAAAGGTGCCTTCTGATAATGTGTACTACAATTCCTGTCTTTGGTAATTTCTTTCCTTGTTGTACTAGAGGCAAAGAGAGTGAAAAAGCGCACTGAGAAGGAACAAGAGAGTGAGTTTCTTACTCTTGTTTTTATTTGAGCTGCCGGTGCAACGCGTTTGGGCCAAATGCCAACTGTCTGGGTCACACGCGTTTTATCCAAATAGATTTAGCGCTGCTGTCTGGAAATGGGCTGCTGAATGTTAACTTTAGGATCAACTAAACCAGGGCAGCTCAGACTGTTACCCTCTGTCTGGGTGAAGTGGGATAGGGGGGTGCAGAATAGACAAGGAAAGGGGAAACTGAACCATTACTAGGAACTTTTAAAAAGACACTGGAGTGTGATTTTCAATACGTTCTTTTATATTCAACTTAATTGTGCAAATTTTTTTTCTTTTTTTCTTTTTTCCTCCTCTTTCTTTTTTCTTTTTCCTTTTCTCTGTTATTTTAAGCTTATGTTGATTATACCAAAATGTAGGAATGACAGTTTTCTAAATTTATGACAGGGGTAAAAAGGAAACATAAAACTGGTATAGTTGAATAAAACTGAGAAAATAAATTTTGGAAATAATGTTTTTCTTTGTTTCACCAAAGTGGTAGCTTCATTTCTGGCTTATATTAATTTTGTGCTTAAATATGATCATTGATGTTTAGGATTTTTGTAGAATAGCATATAGAAGGAAATAACTTGATTTCAAACAAATCAAATTCGTTCATCTGCCACAAATGGCTACAAATGAAATCTCTCTTTGTGGTATTATTATTTTTTTGATACTCAAGAGGCAAAACCTCTAACCTCAAGACTTGAAATATTTTAATACTTTTCGTGTCTGGGCCACTATGTGTAAGATTAATTTCTACTCTTGTCTACTCTTACCACTTCCTCTTCATTTCCTTAGCAACCACTAGTAGCTACTAGTGGTTTAGGAAGGGCCTCTATGCCAGC
This sequence comes from Hyaena hyaena, assembly GCF_003009895.1. NCBI lineage: Eukaryota > Metazoa > Chordata > Mammalia > Carnivora > Hyaenidae > Hyaena > Hyaena hyaena. Next base: position 716,292 of record NW_024081163.1, read on the forward strand.
TCCTACCCTGTATATAACTTTTATGAGAAAATAAAGACAGTTAACATATTAAGAAAGTTAATAGCACCTTTTTGGGGGAAGATGAAAAGGTGGAAAAGGTGGATGGCTCTCTTGGCTCCACCAAAAGACTGTCAAACACCAAAAGACTGTCAAACAAAAGATTGTCAACATTTTGTAATATCCTCAAAAGAAAAAGGTGTTTCTATTTTTCAGGAGAGCAGTTATAATACAGATAATGTATATTTAACTTTCCATCTAGAAAAAACAGTTTGGGACTATATGTAATTTAGGGCTTGATTTTTGTAGAATGATGTTTTGTGTTTTTGCTTTGGGCCTATTTGTTTTTCTTGATAGGTAAGTTTTGAGTGTGTTTAATTACACCTTTAGAAACTAATCTCACAAAGTTTATAAATCATCTGGGAACCTTTGTACTTACAGCCTAGCAGTATCCTTGGCATACTCCAGGTGACACTAAATGTTTGTTGAGAGAATAAATGGCAAATGAGAAGCTAATTTTCACATACAAAAGTTAAATATGTGAAAGGAGTATAGTATTGTTGTTTCCTCTGTGAAGACCAAATCAGCCTTAAAATAAACGACCAGAGTTAAGATGGATCAAAGAAGTTGAGTAGGATGTTGTACATGTTCTTTAGCTCCATAATAATAGTTCATGAGAGGAAATTATTACCTTGGCTACTCCCAGATCCCTTGAGTAGGAAGTAAAGATGATAGAGGAAAAAGACAAGTAAGTACCTTTCAACTAGGGAGACTACTGAGGGAGTCACTGTAGAGCAAATTGTCTGATCTGATTCCTAGTTAATTAATACAGCTTTGATCTATGGAAGCAGGTAAGTGATCCCTTAACTTTATTGGCCGGTCCATTTGTGTTAGGGAAAAACATCTGTGAGATCGAATTAAAATGAAAATTTTCAAATTTAAAATATTTGTAAGCCCACTTATCATAACCTAAATTCTTTATTGTTTTCTCTAAAAGACAATATAATGGAATTGATTGATTCCTATCATCATATTTAAGTATGCCACACATTGGGGGGAAGAAGAGGAACATGATACTATTTTTAAAGGAAGACTTTTGAAAAGTGAGGAGTAAGATAGGGAGGAGAGGGGGCTAATATTTATTTAGCCATTAAAGTGAAGTGTGTGGACAGTTTACATCATGTGTAATCTAATTTAATCTCTCCACAAGTCTTTGTCAAGTTGATACCATTATCATGGTTTTATTGATGAGGAAACAGATCTAGAGAGGTTAAATAACTTAGAGACAAGCCAGGACTCAAAGCCTTTGTGCTTTACATAATGTAATAACACTTCTCCTCTACAATATAAAGAGTTAATACATTATGATTTATGACATTTATGTAATATTGTAATGTTATTTGAATTTTGGAAACTGTATTTGAAAAAGCCAATGCTTATCAGTATTTGTTTATAATATCCAGGTTAACCTCTCCAGCAGGTGTCAGAAAGTAGGTTAACCATTCATTTTTATTGTGTAGGTAACTAAGAGAGGTTGATATGTTAGTTGTTGATTTTAGATGAGCTTGAGCCAATTCATTTACTTACTGTTTAAGTTCCTTCATTTGGCACCTGAAGTGGGGAGTGAGGGAGGGTGTGAGAAAGGAGAAAGAAACTCACATTTATTCGGTGCCTATGTGCCAGATACTGTGGCTAGGGGTGGAAACAAGACTGTCAATTTGGTTTAACTTTAAAGCTCCTGCTCTTTCTACTATGCACCAAATGTGCTTTTTACTACAAGTGCGTAAATCAAATGTTAGTCTACTTCTGGCCAAGTAGTTACATATTGCTTTTTCTCTCAATGCTACTGGCTTACTTAACTTGGGCGTTTACTGGACAGTGCTAATAATTCTAAGAGTTGAGGTTACAAAACTGAAGAGCAGGAAATTTCTCATGGGGAAAATAGTTGTTCCCTAAACCCAGACAACTCTAAGTTTGTTTCAGAGCCCAGGAAAATGGGAAAAAATGATGAAGGATTCATACAAATATATCATCACTAATAGAAAATGAACTCAAATGTGTTAATTATATATTCTTTAAAGAAAGATTAAGGTATATGAGGTTCTCACTTAATGTCAGACATTATTTTTTTTTAAATGTTTTTTATTTTATTTATTTCTAGGAGAGAGAGAGAGACAGCGTGAGCAGGGGAGGGTCAGAGAGAGAGGGAGTCACAGACTGAAACAGGCTCCAGGCTCTGAGCTGGCAGTCAGCACAGAGCCCGACGCGGGGCCCGAACCCATGAACTGCGAGATCATGACCTAAGTGAAAGTCGGACGCTTAACTGACTAAGCCACCCAGGCGCCCCTAATGTCAGACATTATTATGCAAACCTGAAAAAAAATAAAGCACTCAAGAGTGAATCTTGTTCATGAAGTGACAGTTATACTTAAGTATCTCATGGGAAGGTTTGGAGTATGGAGACTATATGTAAATTGATTAGGAATCAAGATAACTGGATTCTTTTCTTTACTGCTGTTGACTAATGGGGTGATTTAATTTCTTCGTAGATTTTTGCCCAAGCAAGCGTATGTCTTGCCTAAATCATTGTAGAAAAAAATTTGAGATGAAACAATTATTGTGTATAAAGTTGCTTAAAACTATTCACATTAATTAATACCATTTATTGGGAATATATTATTTGGCGGTAGTAATATGGAACTGCTATTGAATATATAAGTTAGAATGCCCTAAATTATAAGTATGATATGGTAGAAAGAATTTAGAGTTGAGAGACAGATAGCCTTCTGTATGACTCTTGGCTCTGCCGTTTTCTAGCTATCTGCACTATGAGCTTCAACTTCTTTATCTGTAAGTTGAGAGCTTCATTAGTTATCAATTCTTGCAAAACAAAACAAAACAAAACAAAAAAGTCAACACAAACTTAGTGGCTTAACATAACACACACTTATTATCTCATAGTTTCTGTGGTTCAGGAAACTGGGCATGGCTTGGCTTTGTCCTTTGTTTCAGGATCTTTCATGATGCTGTAGTAAAGATGTTGGCAAGGACTCAGGTCACCAGAGAATGCCTGACTGGGGAGCCCACATTTAGTGGGCAGGATTCAGTTCTTCACAGGCTATTACATTGAGGGCCTAAGTTCTTTGCTCATGGTTATCTGAGGGCTGCTTTCAGTGGCTTGCCATGTGAGCTCCTCCATAAGTTAGCTTGCTTCATCAAAGCCAATAAGAGAGACAGTCTTCTAGAAAGATAGAATCTAGTCTACTAGAAAGTACGAATTGTCCATAATCTAATCATTGAAGTGATATTGATTCTCAACATTCTACTGGTAGGATAAAGTTACTCAAGGGAAGAGGTTTACACAAAAGTGGTATCAGGAGGCAGGATCTTTGGGACCATCTAACAGGCTGCCTGACATGGGGGTGATGATACCTACTTTATAAGATTGTTGTGATTATTAAAAGAAGTAACATATATTTAAGGTTCTCTTTATTTTTGGTCTGACCTTAAACTACCTTTCTAGATAATACCTGTTAGTCTTCTCCATAGGAATAAAACTTACTATTATTCCTAAAATGAATTTCTGTTTTTTTTCTTGCCATCTAGACTTTGCGCAATCTATTTCTTTAATTTGCAATGATTACCCCTATCAGTTTGACTTGTGAATTTGTGTTCATCTCCCAGGCTCTATCTCAAATACCACTTTTTAAATAAGATTTTCTTGTCCCATCCTTCTCTAACTCAGAGTCATTTCCCTCATTTAATCTCCTCTAACACGTTTTTGTAACTTTGTTATGACATGTCAGTCTGTCTTGAATTTTTTTCATTGTTGATTGGATTATGAACTCCCAAATGTCAAGGATTGTGTTACTCTATTATGTATCCCCATATTTTCATAACATTTTTTAAAAAGTTTATTTTGGGGGACGGGGTGGGCAGAAGGAGTCAGAAAGAGAGAGAGAAGGAAAGAGAGAATCCCAAGCAGGTTCCACCAACACACAGCCCAAAGAAGGGCTCGATCTCACAAACTCTGAGATCATGACCTGAGCCGAAATCAAGAGTTGGTTGTTTAAAATCAATGAGCCATCCAGGCACCCCTTTATAACATCATTTTAAAAATAGTAGAGCAATATTTGTTGATTAATGAATAAGTTTTTCCAAGATTCAGCAGTGTAATAACTTGTAGAGAGGATGGAAGGAGTTTTAAATGGTTGTGGTTGTTTTATATGTTTTAGTAACCAGTATTTCTGGCACCATAGGGAATGAAGTATTCTACACAAGTTAATTTTCCAATTAACTACAAATATCCTTTTATATGCATGAAGTGATTTTCTTTTAATCACTATTCATTTATTTACTCATTTTTTAAACCAATGAACACATAAACATTTATATATAATCCTATACACTAGGAATTTGGGATGAAAATCTTTCTAATACTTTTTGTGTACTTCTCTATACTAGTAGTATCCTATCTTAGTAAAAATAATTTATTCTTTTATTCCTTACTCAGTATTTTGAATATCAGATATTGAGCTCTAATACAGTCATATGCATAATAGGAACTGTTAAACTAATTAAGGACCATTTGCCTCTACCCCAGAGTGTATTACTTTGGTGTTCTACAACTAAGTTTTAGTTTTCTATTTTTCTTCACTTTTGTGCTGTTAGTGAGCTAGTTTCTTAGTCTCTTTGCTATTTTCTTCTTCTAGAGTATTATGTGCTAGGAAATCAGGTAGTCACATATGGGAGTGTTCTGTATAAAATGTAAATTCATAGACTGTGAGTGAGGGTGTGAGTCAAAAGGAGAGTGCATGAGATAGGACAGATATCTGTTGTGATACCTGAAATGAATTTTTAAAAATTCTTTTCTTTTCAGAAGATGACTTTTTTTCCTTCCAGTTCCCTTTTAGGTAGTTGGAATTGGCTCATATGTGTTGCTTTTTAAGTTATATAAGACTTCAGATAAAGTCACGGGTTGTAGTAAATATATTTCAAATTTTTAGAAATTTAGTTTGTGTTACGTGTCTGAGTGTTCATGGATAGCTGCTAAATACTGCTGTGTATTTGTAGATCTACTCTAAGAAAAATGATAAGTGCCTCATAAAGCAACAACAAATCAATCTCTGAATATGAGTGTGCTAAAAAAGCACAGTAAGGAATGGGATCATATACTGTTTATCACTGACATAAAATGAACTTTGATTGTGAAGTTCTTCTACCTTTTATTTTAAAAAAAGGAGGTTAGTCACTGTACACACACATTGTTTTTTTCTTCAAAGTTTAGAAAAAAAGATTTTTATGGTTCCACTTCACGTTCCTTCTTTGATTATTAGGTAGCTCTGGCACTGTTCTGCTTACCATTTAGGTTTCTAATTGTTTAGTCTTCTGAATGTTTATTTAGACTATAAAGAACAACAACAATCTAATTTAACTATATTAAATCATTTAGTAGTCTTTGTCCTTTTGCAAGCATTCAGCAATATAGTTCTGTCCATACAAGATATTTTTCATTTAACATAATTTTTTTTTGTTTTTCTAGGTTAAAAAATGGCCATACTATAGTAACTAATCAGCAAAAGCTTTGCTTATGAGAATTTTACCGTCATTATTTTTTCCATTTGGATTCACAAAATGAACTCAGATATAGAAGAAAGTACGAGATGTTGGAAAAAAGTATCTGTTAAGCAGTGGAACATCTAATAATTAATTTGCAAGAAATTTTAAAGAAAAAAGTTGTTATGCTTCGATTTTGGTATGGTATTGACTCTCTAGCACATAGGTAGCCCTCCAAAAAAAAAATCATCTAGTTTTCTAAATTATGGAAATTTTGTGGAAGACGTTGACCTGGATTTTGAGCCTCATCATGGCTTCATCGGAATGTCATAGTGACCACAGGCTTTCATACAGTTCTCAAGGTAGGAGTCCTGCTTTTGAAAGTGACAAAATTACTGCTGTTAATTTGATCAGAAAAGATTCTGAATATTTAGTTTAGGTGAACATTTTCTTCGGAATATATAATGATAGGAGTGGAGATCTACTGCATCAATTCAGTGCTAATTTCATAAATCTTAGAGGCTCTAAAAGTAGTCTGCTTATAACTTATGCTAGTATTTAACGTTCATTGGATTTTAGAGTTGACTGGTCTTGCTTAGGAGATAATAAAACCAGGCCTTTTCTTCTTTTGAATCCTAAACTTTAATAAGCTCATTTGTTGCTAGGAATTACAGACAAGGTTGTGTTCAAAAGAAAAATCCAAAGGTCTCTGCTATAAAAGAGCAAGAAACCAGACATATTCTGATACAAGATACGTCTGAAATGGACCCTTAGTGGAAAAATGCTTTCCAAACTGAAGAATTCTGATATGAGGACTAGAATCTCAGTAAAAGAGTACGAGTAGTAGGAAGTTCAACTTTTCAAACTCTAATCCATGGGTCCCTGATTTGAATCCATAAAATTGAACTTTATATCATAGAAAAGATCTTAACAGAGGTCTCAGGGGTGAATGACATTTTGTTTTTCATGGACACATCTGATCTTTTTTTTTAATATATATTTTTAATGTTTTATTTATTTCTGAGAGAGGGAGATAGATAGTGTGAGCAGGGGAGGGTCAGAGAGAGAGGGAGACACAGAATCCGAAAGAAGCTCCAGGCTCTGAGCTAGCTTTCAGCACAGAGCCTGACACGGGGCTTGAACCCATGAACCATGAGATCATGACCTGAGCTGAAGTTGGACACTTAACCACCCAGGCACCCCGTGGACACATTTAATCCTTTCTGAATTATTGAAAGAATGCCTTTTTAATTCCCCTTCCAAAAATCTTTAGGAACTGATAATTTTTTGGTTCAGATGAGCCAGATTTTCAAGGCTATTTTAGATTGATGTCTGTGTCTAGAAATCCTATATATATAAAATGTGGCTCTTAAAAGTATATTAATAAAGGCATAGCATTTATCATGAATTCTGACTTATAAGAAGTGAAAAAATATTGGCTTTCAGTTTATTTCTAGTTAGTCACAGTCTCATGGGAGTTTATATTGTTTCGAACTCCATGTATAGACAATGAGGCAATGGACAGACATTTGGTTTCCCTTTGTGGTAAACCTCACTAAAGAAAGATGTGATTAAGAAGGTATATTGGAGATATTAAGTAAACCTAAGTGAGGAAAATATATTTAATAATCCTCTAAGTTTCTTTTTGTCAATCTGATGATTTTAACAGCTTTACTGCAATACAATAAATACATAATTCACCTATTTAAAGTGCACAATTCAGTGGTTTATAGTATATTCACAGAGGCATACAACCAATTTTAGAATCAATCAATTTTACCGCAATCAATTTTAGAATGTTTTCAGCACCCCCAAAGAAACCCTGTACCCATTAACAGTCGTTCCCTAACTCTCTTCAAATCATTCTCCACCCCAGCCCTAAGAAACCTCTACTCTACTTCTGTCTCTAGAGATTTTCCTATTCTGAATACTTCATACAAAAGGAATCATATAATATGTGGCCTTTTGTGAATTGGTCCCTTTTACTTAGCTTAATGTTTTTAGAATGTTAGATAATGAACTTTGATAATAACGGCAGTTATTAAGTAGGTTCCTTCATGTCATACTATGTATCAGTACTGTGCAGAATAATATTCTATTTTGTGAATATACCCCATTTTACTTATTCATTCATCAGTTGATGAACAGTCAGGTTATTTCTCCCTTTTGGCTATTATGAATAATGCTGCTATGAACAGTCATGTACAGGTTTTTGTGTGGACATGTGTTTTCATTTCTCTTAGGTAAATACCTAGGAGTGGAATTGCTAGGTCAAATGGTAATTCCATGTTCAATTTTCTGAGTAGTTACCAGGCTTGTTTTCCAGAGTGGCTTCTGTATTTTCCAACTGATGATTAAAAAAAAAAAAAAAATTCTACAAGGCTGTAGAAACTCTTTTGGATAGCTTTCACAAACATTTTATCTGAGCTAAATCCTGTTCTTTTAAATATGTGTGCCTTTCACTGTTTTTTATTTCAATATAAAATATTCATATTTCCTGTAGAATTTAGCTTTTAGAATCCATTAAAAAATAAATAGGAAAAGAAAAATAGTCTTTCAAACTAATTTTAAAATTATGTTATTTTGAGGAATAAATGGACCTTAATTCATCATTAGATTTTAAACTCATCTTGTTTAATATAACAGTTTTTGTTCATACCTCTCACACATAATGATGCATAGTTTTAACTGATATAGTTTTTGTTGTTTATACTGCTACTTCTTTGTTCTGTTAAATTTTCTTTTCTTCCATGTGTTTTTTCTGGATTCTCTGCCTTGTGATTACAAAGAGGAATTCCTGACTTATCTAGAACACTACCAGCTAACTATTCCAATAAGAGTTGATCAAAATGGAGCTTTCCTCAGCTTTACTGTGAAAAATGATAAACACTCCAGGAGAAGACGGAGTATGGACCCTATCGATCCACAACAGGCAGTATCTAAGTTATTTTTCAAACTTTCAGCCTATGGCAGGCACTTTCACCTAAACTTGACCCTCAACACAGATTTTGTGTCCAAACATTTTACAGTAGAATATTGGGGGAAAGATGGACCCCAGTGGAAACATGATTTTTTAGACAACTGTCATTACACAGGATACTTGCAAGATCAACGTAGTACAACTAAAGTGGCTTTAAGCAACTGTATTGGGTTGGTAAGTAGATGTTATAACTTTTAGTTTCTGATGGGGAAATAAATTTACAATGTAAATGTCTTTCCTCAGATTAATAATATAGAGAGAGGTGGTTTAAGTAGGGAAAGTAACAGTCTAATTTGTTGTTGTTGTTGTTGTTTCTGCTGCCTTTGCTTTTTATAGTCTTTTTAGTAATGTTTGCATTGACCTTTCAAAGTCAGGACAATTTCTAAAACCCTCTATTATTTGTAAAATGAATTGAGTACATAGAAGTGTTAGGCTATATATATAAAACAGATTTTTTTCTGAATATGAATAAGTTATCCAAAATAAATCTGTTTTGAAACTTTTCATATATTAAAATGACACTTACTATTAAATATGGTAGAAAAATACTGTTCCTAGTCATCAACACTGCTCTCTATGTTTGGCATTAACACTAATTATACCACTGATAGTTTTAACAGCATGGTAAAATGAACCAATTTGAGATTTAGAAAAAAGACAAAACCAATTCCATTGTGAGACTTGCAGGCAGAGAGTGATGGGGATATGAAGGGGAGTTAGGGAATAGAGGAGATAATGAGGGTCCATGCAAGGACTGTGCCCCTCGGAATACACAGCAAAGAATGAATTTAAACCACATTTTGAAGAGAAAATGTAGAGGATTTGTGTCTTACTAATGTTTTCTTTGCATACATTATCATGGTTCCTAATAAGACATATAGTACATAGTAGGTATTTAATATGTTTAAACATTGAGATAGAATTGAACTGGGTGTGGGATGAAGGAGAGACAGTAATTGAAGATGGTGAGGCTTCTTTTTTGGATGACGAGTATATGAATTGTACTAGTTAAGAAAGGGAATACCACTGGAATGCTGGATTGGAGAGGAGTGTGATATAGTAAATGTGAGGAATCTGAAGAAATAGGGTTAAAGATGTCTAGATGACATTTGGGAAGTATATTTCTGAAATTTAGGAAAGAATTTAATCCTGGAAACAAGTAATTTGAGTGTCATTAACTGACTCTGAAATTGTGAAAGATGTTGCTTGATAAATCAAAAGGGAGGATAAAGTTGAAAATAGAAATTCTTCTACACTTCAGGGGATAGCAGAGTGTCACCCATCTATTCTTCATCCTTTAGTAAGACTTTCTATCTCGTGTTCTTTTTCCCTCTATTTGTTAACACCTTTTTGTTTTACTTTGCTTCCTATTGAAACTGCATGGTCCATGTTGACTAACTTTGATTACTTAAGATGTGGTCTGCCAGGTTTGTCTACTGCAGTTACTATTTTCTCCTTGACAATTTATAAGAAATTTCTGAGCAGATACTTTGAGACTATGTAAATACCTTGTTCCTCATCACACTTTTATCCACCAAACTTAACACCTTCATGCTTATTTTATATTATGTTACATTTTAAATCAAATGTAATATGTAAACAGGTTTTTTTTTTTAATTCCACTTTTCAGCAGCACTTTTTTTTTTTTTTTTTTTTTTTTTAAATAAGCCCCATGCTAAGTATGGGGCTTGAACTCACAGCCCTGAGAAAAAGAGTCAGCATGCTCTACTGACTGATCTAGCTGGGGACCTCTCAAAAGTCCTTTTAACCAATCCTGTTTTTATTTTTTTATTATTTTTTTCATATTTATTAATTTTGATAGAGAAAGAAAGAGCACACAACTCTATGTGAGAGGGGAGCATGGAGGCGGGGGGCATCCCAAGCAGGCTCCAGGCTGTCAGTGCAGAGCCTGATGCAGGGCTCAGTCTCATGACCTCGGAGTCATGACCTGAGGCAAAATCAAGAGTCAGTTGCTTAATTGACTGAGCCATCCAGGTGCCCCAGCCAATTCTGTTTTTTAATCGTTAATCATTCTATATAAAATATATCATTGTAGAGATCATTAGTGTCTTCTAATCATATTTCCTCACCCATTGTTTCAGTATGACAATCCTTGCACCATAAAGAAAAGAATTCCTAACATTATTGTTTGTCAGTTGTTCAAAATAATGTCACATTTTAGTTTGCTTTATATTTTTGGGCCATGGCTTTCTTATCCAGCATTTATATTTCTGGGGTTTCTAACTACTGTTATTTTGTCTTATTGTAAAAAAGAAATGATTTCTTTACCAAATGATCATTATCCATTTTCTTAGACCTTATATCTATTCCTTGGGACATATCCCATTCTTCTTTGGAGGCATTTTTCTCTTGGAATCTAATGGTTAATTAATTTCTTGAGGTATTGTACATCTCTCATCTTGGGATACCTCTTTCCTAGTTATTTCTACGTCTTAAGACTCTTTTTGAGTTTACATCGTGATTTTATTGGAGAACACCTTCAAGTAATTACCTCACAGAATGTGTCTGTGAAGTAAAATTTCTAAGTCCTTGCCTATTTGAAGGTTATTGTTGCTCTCATGTTTGGGTAGTAATTTAGCTGGATGTGAAATTCCAGTTTCAAAAATAATTTTACTTTGGAAACATGAATGGTGGAATTGGGAAAGGGAAATATGGGTCATCAAATATATGATATGACACTATGTCTCAGGGAAAGATTTCAAGATCTTTAAAAAGTTAGCATTGATTCATTTTGGGTGACAGATAGATGTCTGCTTCCTGTTCTTTTCTTTTTCTTCTCTAAGAATTTTCCTTAATGAAGGTGATATGATCTTCTCTTTATCCTTCCTATTTCAATAATTTCATAATAATGTAGTAAGCTATGGCCTTCTTTCCTTATCCTTACTTAGTGTTTAATGGATGCTTTCAATTTACAGACACTCCTTCAGCTTAGAGCAATTAATTTCTTTTTTCCTTGGGGTGCCTGGGTGTCTCAGTCGGTTGGGTGTCCAATTTTGGCTCAGGTCATGATCATATGATTCATGGGTTCAGGCCCTATGTCGGGCTCTGTGCTGGTGGCTAGCTCAGAGCCTGGAGCCTACTTCAGATTCTGTATTTCCCTCTCTCTCTGACCCTCCCCTGCTCATGTTGTTTTTCTCTTTCTCTCTCTCTCTCAGAAATTAAAAAAAAATTTTTTTAAGTTTTTTCCTTAATATTTTTCTTTACTTCTTCCCCACCCCCTACATTTTTATAACTGATTCTTTACTTCCATTGTCCTTCTCTTTTTCCATCTTTTTCTTTTTTTGTGCTAAGTTCTATATATGAAGTTTCTCCAGTTTTGCTTTCTTTGCCTTTAATTGATTTAAAAATTACAGTCATAGTTCTAATTTTCAAGAGATTCCCCTTTTTGATTGTTTCTTTCTTTACATTTATTCTTATTTCTTAGCTATGTCCAGAGTTGCCTTCCTGCATTTTCTGTTATTCATTCATCCACTCACCAAATATTTATAAGTAGCTATAATATATAATAGGCACTGCTCTAGGTGCTAAGAGTACGACAGTGAACAGAAGAGAAATCCCTGTCACCACAAAGCTTGCATTCTCATGGAGATACAGTCAGATAAATAGATTAAAAATGACAGTATGCTAGATAATGATAAGTTCTAAGGTAGAAAAAATACTGAGTAAAGACGTAAGGAAAATGAGGAAGGGAAGCTGACATCCAAAGAATAGGATTTCCAGGTGTAAATCTTCAACTACAAAGATATGATGTATGAGTGTTTGGGGGACAGCAAGAAGACTGCGCTGGCTGGAACACAGTGAAAGAGAGGAAGTGTAATAGAAGGTGAGGTTAGAAAGAGAGCTGGAGGCCAGATGGTAGGTTTTAGAGGACACAGACAGGATAAAATCCATGACTCCAAGCTTGAGACCTGAACAACTGGAAGAAAAAAGTAGCCATCAGTTGAGATGAGAAAGACTCAGGCATTAACTGAGATGGAAAAGCTGGTAGGAGGACCATATTGTGGGGTGATATATATCATAAGTTCAATTGGACATGTTAAACGTGAGGTGTTGTATAAGATGGATTTGCAAGTTTCAAATTTGGGAGAGAAATGTGAATCATGGAGTTATAAATTTGGGAGTCATCATAGATGACATCAGAGATGTCATAGATAACATTTAAAGCCAGGAGATTATATGAAATTGCTTGGGGCAGGGGAATATAGATAGAATAAAAAAGAAGTTAAAAAAAAAAAAGGTTTAAGGAAATGAGTCTTTGGGCATCCCAGGAAGTTAGGGAGATTAGAAAGATGTGGAAGAGACTAAAAAGAACAGTGGAGTAAGAAATAAGAAAGTTGAAGGAAAGTCAGGGAAATGTCCTAGAAGCTAAGAGAAGGAAGTATTTTAAGAGGAAAAATGCTGCTTGGTCAAATAAAAGAACTGAAAACTGCCATTGGATTTATCAATGAGAAGGTTGTTGGTGACCTTGACAAAAGCAATGCTGAAGTCATGGTGGCATTAGGACACTAGAGAAAAGAAATTATTACATACTACATAGAAATTATTTTAAAGGCTTTAAGAAACGTAAGAAATGATCAGTTGCTGCAGGTATGAGTGAGGTCAGAGGAGGTTTTGTTTTGTTTGATAAAGATGGGAATGATTATGTGGAGAGAAGGAAAATTTCTCTAGTGTTCTCCTTGATAAGTGAGAAGAGATAGAATCATAAATAGAATCATTGTCCTTAGCTAGGAGAGTAGACCGTTCATCCATAATAAGAGGAATAAAATAGGGGCGCCTGGGTGGCTTAGTCGGTTAAGCGTCCGACTTTCGCTTAGGTCATGATCTCGCGGTTCATGGGTTCAAGCCCCGCGTCGGGCACTGTGCTGACTGCCAGCTCAGAGCCTGGAGCCTGTTTAAATCTGTGACTCCCTCTCTCTCTGACCCTCCCCTGCTCACGCTGTCTCTCTCTCTCTCCTAGAAATAAAACATTAAAAAAAAAAATTAAAAAAAAAAAAGAGGAATAAAATAGATTATATGGACATGAGATGTAGGCAGGTGGATATTTGTGTTGTAGGAGTTTGCAGGAGGTTGTGTGATGTTTAGTGGAATGGAACATGGCAAGATGAGGTATTAGGGGTATAAGAGGAGACAAAGTATAGCATATTTATCCAGGGGAGCAGGATACTGAGTATAGTAGAGAAACATAGTATAATTGCCTTGAAGCATTAAGAGCGCAGTTGAAATTATTGTTATGAACTTAAAGTGAGCATCTTAATGTATTTTTCAGCAGCCAAATGAAGCTGCAGAGTTGCAGGCCCAGAGTAGCAAAACTTAACTAATCAGAGTTGTGGTATAGCCAAATAAATTCTGTGAAGGGAGAAAAGGGCAAGGGAATTGAAGGTGAAAGTGAGGATAGATTCAGAGGGAAATGAGGACATTTAGTAGGTGGAAGATAATGAAAAGGTGGTAGGACCACTGGGTCCTGGTGGGCATGAAAGGCCTGTCTCTTGGAGCTAAGATGTTAGAGGGACAGTGCTGGAAAGACAGAAGGATGGGCTACTTGAAATTGAGATTGTGTCAGGGTTGCACGTATTGAAAATACTTAAGTCTAGGTTTGGACTGTGTGTACGAGTGCTTAAAATAAAGTGAACGACAAGATAGTTTATGGAGAATAGGCCAAGGAATTGAGAGAGCAAAGGTTGAAGAGGCCATCTCTGTCAGCAGTCCTTAACCTGGGGTCCATAAATGGAATTCAGGGAGTTTGTGACCTGAACTGGACTGGGGAAAAATGACATCTTTATGTTTACTAATTCTTCACTGAAATTTAACATCTCCTTCAATTACGAATATAGGTAACAAACCAATAAAGTAGTAGCTCACCCCAATAAAAATTACAGATGTTTTCATATCATGTTAAAGCTTTTGCAGGTTCTTCAGAGTATTGTTTATGTTAATCACTATTACAAAATTATGATATACATTAGACCCACCATATATCTTCTTATTTAAGGTCTTACAAAAAGCCATGTGTGTTTCTATATTACATTTTAGAAATATTTTGATAATGGTATTTTACTACAACTGGTTTTCTTTATAATCCTATGTATTTTTTCTATACTTAGAATATTATTTTGAGGAGTAGCCCCTAGGCTTTACCCCCACTAGACTTCTAAAGTGATCCAGGGCACACACACAGAACTTTTAAGAATGGGTGACTTAAGATACTGAAATCAATAATTACTTCAGGAATGATACTGCAGAGAGTGACTGATCCAGAAGCTAAAATATTCAAGAAATGAGGAAAGTGATTATGGGTCAGTAAGTAGAGAACTGCACTTATTGGAGGGAGAAGGTGATGGCAGGAGATTGGAAGCTGGTGAGGGGTTTTGTGAGTTTTTGTTTGTTTGTTTGTTTGTTTTGGAGGGAGGAGAGAGCAAGGATTGTTTAGAAATGGCAGTGAATCACAAGGACACTTACCCTAACTCCCAGTCCAGTAGGAGGCAGGTAGGAGAGAAAGTGGAGGTTCCACCATTCTAGAGGATTGCAGGGAAGAAAGAGTGTCATTAAGAGAGATTCAGGTGTTTGAACAAAAAGAAGTGAATATTCACAAATGCGGCTGAGTGTGTTTGAGTAGGGACTGTGGATGTGTTGTAAATGGTGAAAGGGGAGAAGTAGGAGATGGGATCTGAAAACATGATGCACATAATCCTTTGGGGATTAGAATCCATGGATTGGGTCTTAGGCTTCTTGTAGGGCCAGGCATGTCAGGGAAAGAGGGGACATGATGATTTTCATCCTGAGGTCCTGAAGCAGACAGTGTAGGGGTGAGTGGGGATGCTGAGGGAAGTGAGAGCAGGGCTCTTTCTAGGCATATGCAGATTACTGGGACTCACACTTAACTCAGGTCCTCCATTTTCTACCTTCAAACACCTTTCTAAGTTCCTAATCATTTCCCCATTTCTTCCCTTTAGCCCCAGTAGCTCTTTGCTATATTCTGTATCCATGCTTATACCCTATTGCCTTTGTGTTTGCCATCCCCACTGTCTAATCAGGTCTTTCCAAGATATCTGTTTAACTTGCTCCTTCAATTTTGTTCAGGTTTCTGTCCAAATATCACCTTATTAGAGAGGATGTCCCTGACCATCTTAAACAGTTAATATACTTCCTTCACTTCTGACTGCTTTCTGTCTTCTTACACTGCTTTATTATTTTTTCTTAATATTTAACACTACCTAATTGATCATTTATCTGGTGAATGAATTCCTTTTGTCTAGCTCCTCCCACCAAGCTCCTCCCATTTGCCTATGTGATAGACATTCAAAACATCTTTGGTGAAAGAAAGAAAAAGTAAAATCAGAAACAACCCTCAGAGGACAAGGGGATTATAATATAGTGGCTAAGAATCCAAGCACCCAAGTCAATTGAATGAGTTGGTTACTTAACTTTGTTCAGTCTCTTTCTCATCTGCAAAGTAGAGCTGATAGTAGTACTTACTTCAGAGAGCTATCAAGATTAAGTGAGATAATGAGGGGCGCCTGGGTGGCTTAGTGGGTTGAGCGTCTGACTTTCACTTAGGTCATGATCTCGCGGTTCGTGGGTTCGAGCCCCGCGTCGGGCTCTGTGCTGACTGCCAGCTCAGAGCCTGGCGCCTATTTCAGAGTCTGTGTCTCCCTCTCTCTCTGACCCTCCCCTGCTCACGCTGTCTCTTTCTCTCTTTCCTAGAAATAAATAAAAAATATTAAAAAAAAAAAAGATTAAGTGAGATAATGAGTATAAACATCTCCCAGAGTACATAACACAAAATCTCTGGTTTTTTTTCCAGAGTCTTTCCATTCTTGAAACTAGAGATTTTGTTTACTTACCAGGCTTCTGACTCTGTTTTTCCCCAGCAACCTGAACTTCTTGTCTGGGACCTTTCAATATCCTTCTGCCTACATTTTAGTGTGATATGACTTTAGTGCTCTACCCTTTCTGGGGAGTACTCTTGACCACACTTCATACACTTCTCTTGATCAAAACTTCTTAAACATGTCCTCTTTTCTGCAGGAACCATGCTTGCTCAGTTTTCTACCACATTATTAATTTTCCTGGTAAAGTAATTCATGCTCAGGTATTAGAGTTTGTTAGAGGCATATTATGTTATGCCTGTCAGTATTTGTACTTAATTTAGGTACTAATACTCTTAGAGTAAACCAACAATGGTGAAAATAACGTGAAGTAAGTGCTGCTTTTTTGTTTTTTGCATTCCTTAGCTCATTTCATGTAGGTGCCTCCCAACTTCATCTATAAGTTAGAGCACTTCTGATTTTCTCTTATCTTTCTTTCCAAGCATGTGGTACTTTACATGAATTTCCCTAAACAGAATCATAGAGATTTAGATTCAAAGAGACTTTGAGATTATCTGGACCAGAGATTTCCAGCTTTTTTCTTTTTAAAACAGCAAAATCCTTTCCTCAAATGAAATGCTATGTGGAAACATACTATATAGATTAATAAAAGCACAGCTGATTGCTGAGCCCAGGAATCCAAGCCCTATAGTTCTCCCTTTGTTGTCTGGGACAATCCCCTGAGGGCACTGAAACCCGTAGGGCTCCCCAGAGTGCTGTTTTAAAACCACTAATTTACACCAACCCTTTCATTTTTCCAGCTGAGGAAATACACCCAGAGAGTTTGAGTTTTATCCAGTGTTACAGGATAAATTAGTTGGATTAAGAGCAGTCCTCACATGTGTCATATTTAAGAAAACATTATTGGACTGTTATGGAAGTTCTTATTTCTAAAGCAGATAACTTTTTCTATCTCATTTCTTTTAATCAGCCAATTTTTATTTGGTATTCATACTACATAGGAGGTACTTTCTATGGTTTTAAGTGATATAAAGAATTATGAGGCACAACCCTTGCCTTTAAAAAGCAAGTAGTAAAGTTGAGAAGATAAAATATGCAGTAGAAAAGTTATATCAAATTTAAATACAGCTTCAAGACTTGAGATATAGCAAGGAAGTGTGGAATTAATTTAAAATAAATGATACCAATAATAAGCTTTGTTGGAATTTAGAGGAGGGTGCTGCTACTTCATTTGGGCTAGAGAAAGTTTTAAAAAGGAGCCATGGTTGAGCTCTGTTAGACTTGGCTACATAAATAGGTGTAAGGAGTATGTCATATGAACAGAAGCAGAGCTTCTGTGAATTGCAGCTCCTTCATTTATCTCCATATAATGCTGGGGAAGTTCTTTACCTCTAAGCCTGTTCCTTCATCTGCAAAATGGAGATATATAGGATGTTTATCAATTAAGTACAGATTAATTGGTTGAACATAAACCTTAAAATGTCAGTAGTTTATCACAATAGAAATTAATTTTTCCCTTATATTGGTGTTTATGTTGGACAGTCTTCCATGAAGTCACTCAGTGACCCAGATTGCTTCTCTTTCAGTTTCTGCCTTCGGTAGGTAGTTTTTCAGAAAAAATAGAGAATTCTCCTAGGGCAGGTTTTCAGGGACTGGGCTTAAAAGTGGTACATAGTTGTCTGCCCATTTACCATTGGCCAAAAGTTAATTACAGAGCTATGCCTGAACACAGAAGATGTAGTTAAGCCATGTGGACAATTTGGAAAGGAAACAAGCCTTAGAGAACACAAAGAGGTCTCTTCTACCTCACAGAGTTTTGGGGATGAGTGGAGGAAATGTATGTCATGTTCGGTATAAGGCACACATAGGATGTAGAAGAATTTAAACATCCTTTTTGAAGTATAGGTAAATTTATAGAATATCTTGCTAGGTACAGATAATCCACTAAATTTTTATTAACCTGCAATGTAACCTCTTTTTGGAGAGGTATCAATTTATTTTTGACTCTTGATAATAAATATTTACAATGATTCTTCTTGGTAAATTCTTTGTTTCTTTTTCTTTTAGCATGGTGTTATTGCTACAGAAGATGAAGAATATTTTATTGAACCATTAAAGAATACCACAGAGGATTCCAAACATTTTAGTTATGAAAATGGCCATCCTCATGTTATTTACAAAAAGTCTACCCTCCAGCAACGACATCTGTATGATCACTCTCATTGTGGGGTTTCAGGTGGGTGAGTGTGTGGTTTTTACAAAGTGTATTGTATTGTGGCATTGTATTGTATTGCCACTCTCTTTCTTCTGACATTAAGGTAAGTAAGGTTAATAGTAAAGGTAAACGGGAATTTGAGCAATTAGAATGATAATGCCCAGAGTTCTTTTAAAAGATGTCACCTATTCAAATGCCATAGGATTTCACTCATATTTGGAATTTAAGAAACAAAAGAAGGAAAAAAGAAAAAAAAAGACGCAAACAAAAAACCAGACTCTAAAATACAGAGAATAAACTGGTGGTTGTCAGAGGGGGTGGTAGGTGTGGGGATGGGTAAAACAGAAAAAACGGATTAAGAGCCCACCTATCTTGAGCACTGAGTAATGTATAGAATTATTGAATCATTATATTGTACTCCTCAAAGTGATATAACTGTATATTGATTACACTTTAGTAAAAAAACAAAAAACAAAACAAAACCCACTTCCTTTTCAGTGGGAAAAAAAGGTATCACTTATCAATAGTTTTAAGTCAATTTTGGAAGTTCTTTGAGAAGTCCTTAAAATAGAAGACTGTGTAAAATTATTTTTCTCTTTCAAGGGAAAAGCCCCACCCTATTTTATCCAGGTAATAGTTATAGTTTTCATGCACATGTGTTCCATAATACTATGTGTTATTTGGTTAGCCTGTTTTTCTATCTATCTACCTACCTACCTACCTACCTACCTACCTACCTACCTACCTATCTATCATCTATCTATCTATCTATCTATCTATCATCTATCTATGTATTTATCATCTATCTATCTATATGGATTGAGAGAGAGAGAGAATGAGAATGAACCCCAAGCAGGCTGAGCATGGATCAACTGGACTTGATCCCATGATCCTGGGATCAAGACATGAGCTGAAATCAAGAGTCAGATGTGCAACCACCTGTGCTACCCAGGCGCCCCTGGTTAGCCTGATATCTTTATGCTAATGGCGGGACCCTAGACACTTGAATAAGATTTGAAGACTCTTAAGATAGTATTCAAAGACAGTGATAGTTAGGGTACTATAGAAATACATATGGGGAGAGGGGTGCCTGGGTGACTCTGTTGCTTAAGTTTCCAACTCTTGATTTCAGCTCAGGCCATGATCTCTGGTGAGATCAAGCCCCGCATTGTAAAGCATGGAGCCTGCTTGGGATTCTCTCTCTTTCCCTCTCTCTCTGCCCCTACCCCAGTTGTCCTCACATCTTCTCTCTCTCTGTCTCTCTCAAAATAAATAAATAAACATTAAAAAAATAAAATAGAATAAATGATTTAAAAGAAAGAAAAAGGAAACACATAGCAGAGACATTAGCAGTAAAAAAAAGGCTTCATGGAAGAAGTGACCACTAAGCTTAGACCTGAGGGAGAAAGAAGGTAGCTGTCCAGAAGTGGAGCAAATGTGGGTAGACTGTTCTGTAGAGAGGAAACAGCATTTATAAAGGTTCTGAACCAAAAGAGAGAATGTCACATTGCAGTCATTACCAGTTCCTATAACAAGATAACGTATTAGAATGTGGGCTGTTGGCATAGGAGTGAATTTCACAGTGGGCATTGGGTGAGGAGTGGCCATGAGAGATGAAACTGAATTAACAAGGAGGGCCAAGACACAAAGGGCTTTAAACCATGTTAAAGAGTTTGTTTATCCTAAGTGTGGTGGAAACCCATTGAAAGGTGTTAAGCAGTAAAAATCACATGATCAGATTTGGGGGTTAGAAATCTTATCCTGGCAGTCCTATGGAGACTGAATGAGAGAAGAGCAAGGCTAGAGGTAATGAGTTAAGAGGCTCTTTAGTTTAAAGATTAGAAAACTAACAGAATAGAGGATATAGCTTAGCATAGTAGAAAGAATATAGGCTTGTGTTGTATGAAAGGAGAGAAGATTAGCACTCCCCTTGACAAGGATGGAAGAGGCCCTCAGGCCTGACAACACGCATATGGTTAAGGCATTGCCACCTACTTCGTGGCATCTAACCAGCCTTTTTATGAAATGTGACCATGTGTAGCAACATGGATGGACCTTGAGGGTGTTATGCTGAGTGAAATAAGTCAGGCAGAGAAGGACAGTGACCATATGTTTGCACGTATAGGAGGATTAGGAGGAACTTAACAGAGGACCATGGGGAGAAGAAGGGAGGATATGGGGGGTGGGGGGAGGGAGGCAGGCAAACCATGAGAGACTCTTGAATGCTGAGAACAAACTGAGGACTGATGGATATGGGGGGAGGGGAAGGGGGGAGATGGGTATGGAGGAGGGCACTTGTGGGGTTGAATACTGGGTGTTATATGGAAACCAACTTGACAATAAACTATTAAAAAAAAAAGAAAATAAAGGAAAACTTACAAAGTGAAAGAAAATGTTTGCAAACCCATACATACAACAGTGGACATGTACCTAGAATAAATACTTAAAACTTAAAAAAAAAAAAAAAGAAAGAATATAGGCTTTTTCTAGCTTTGGACAAATGCCCCTACTTCTCTGAGTACTTCTTTCAGCACATATTTGTTTGCTCAGTGTAATTGTAGCTATCGTTATTATTGAGATGTCTATTTCTAGCATATAAAGAGCTTTTATATTAAGAAAAAAAAAAAAGATTAGGTGTGCCTGGCTGGCTCAGCCAATGGAGTATGTGTGTGACTCTTGATCTTGGGTTGTGAGTTCAAGCCCCACAATGGGTATAGAGATTGCTTAAAATCTTAAAAAAAAAAAAAAAAAAAAAAAAAAAAAAAAAGATTAGGTTTGTTTTGTGTAGGGGTAGAGTATTTCAGAAGCAGGTTTTAGCTTAATACAAAGAGAAGTTCACCAACAAGTGATTTTAGAAAAGAATGGGATGGGTTCAACAAGTAGGTTTATAAAAAAGAAAATGGTTTATCTTAGAAATTAGTGGATGCATCACTCTTTAGTTTTATATCCATATGCTTCTTGGGCTCCTTCTGCCTTAAATATAAGTGTTCTTTCAAGTTCTTTCTTCAACTGACTGTTCTCCTTCTGCATATTCTTTTCATGGATAATCTCTAGAAGGTCTTTCTTGATGAAGAATAATTGGTACTAGAAAAAGGTGACTTAAAGTGAATCCACTTAAAACATGAAATAAAATTTCATAGGAGACAGTGAAAAAAAATCATTGAGTAATGAAACTAAACATTATACAAATAGGTTTTCTTATATTTAGTAAAATTTAGGCTATAAATAAAACTATATATAAATTCTTGAAAAACTAGGATTCAGATATTTACTTGTTTATTGTGAAATAATTTTCCCATCACTTTTGCTATAACATGAGATTCTTTACTTCACGATCATAAAGATCACTTTTTGCAAAAATACTTAAAAGATTTCATAATATTCTGAAAAATATCTCTTATCCCTTAGATATTCAAATTATCCTCTTTTGAAGTGCCTGTCTTATTATTCACTGGCCTTACTTGGGCAGATCCTTCTTTTTCAAAGGTTTAGGCACTAGTCAAATCCACTCTTATTGCATCATATAATTCTGCCCCTTTGGGGGAATGTATTTTCTTCCACAGTCTCTCCCCCTAGATTACTGTGCTATTAGCAAAAAATAAAGCAGGTCAGTGAGATATTCTTGAATAACTGAAAAATCTTGAATGGATTACTGTGACTATTGCCTCATTTTAAATCTATTAACTGGTCCTTTCTGTTACCTTTAACACCAGTCCATTTAGTTCTGACTCCTGTCATCTCTTACCTATACCACTATAATGACTTTCTAACTGGTCTTCCTGTCTTCAGGTTTGTTATTCTGTCTTTAGTGTGCTGTCTCTTAAATCTGGTTTTATTATACACTGTCAAACACTTCATGGATTCCCATGAGTGGAAAAAAATTATAGTAGTTCCCTCAGTTCCATACGAATATCACTAGAAAAAAATATTTTGTGTTTAATGAGTTTGAGTTATATCTAGTTAAGAACTACTGATCTTCTCTCTCAGAAATAAATTTAAAAAATTTAAAAAAAAAAGGGGGGCACCTGGGTGGCTCAGTCGGTTAAGCGACTGACTTCGGCTCAGGTCATGACCTCACGGTTTGTAGGTTCAAACCCCACATCGGGCTCTGTGCTGACAGATAGCTCAGAGCCTGGAGCCTGTTTTGGATTCTGTGTCTCCCTCTCTCTCTAACCCTCCCCTGCTCACGCTGTCTCTCTCTCTATCTCAGAAATTAAAAAAAAAAAAAAATTAAAAAAATTTTAAAAAACAGCTACTGATCTTAATTTTGATACTATTTTGACAGCATAATTCAAATGACATGTGCATTTATGGGTGTTAATTGCCAATTAACTGGTTTTTGGGAATGTAATTTTATATCAAAATATAAGAGAAAAATGCTTTTGAAAGTGGGTATATTTATCTTAGATATAAACTTTCCCATTCTAATTAGATGATGCTATCAATTTTTAAAAAATTATGAAAAATATTTGCTTTTTGTAGAAAATTTAATAAATATGGGGTAAAAAGAAAAATGAGGAAGTGGAAGTTGCTCCTTTACCATTACCCAGGGATAACCGAATGCTCTCATTATCCATTGATATAGATATTATGTCTCTATACTTGCATGATTTACATATGCACTTATTAGATAAATATTCATTAAGCATTTATGTGTCAGGCTATTCTAGATGTTGGGGATGCAGCAATAAATAAAACAGGAAAAGTTACTGCTCCCATGAAGCTTGTATTCTAGTGAATAGAGACAGTTAACTAAAAAAAAAGAGTCAAGGAGACAAATAAATACATAGCCAACTATCAAGAAGTAATAGTGCTTTTAGTGAAAAATAAAGCAGGTCAATGCATTAATTGTGAATGTATGTATTTAAAAATATGTTGAGATTGATCAAAAATTGAAGATCTTGTTTCAGATGGCAAAAAGATCCATGTATTTGGTTTTGGGGAAAAGTTCTTTATTGTATATGTTTATGGAGGAATATTCTCTCTAACATTTCACATTTTATGCAAAATTAAATTGAGCAAAGCATATGTAATGAGTATCATTTGAATATCTACTAATCTTTGTTTTGAAACAAAACAAGTCAATTGTGTATTCTATATTAGACTAAAAAAGATATTAGTTACAGATGATTAAGCTTAACATTAAACAGTCATTTGATAATTATGGAATGTAGATACTGGTTTGTAATGATCTAATCATGCTGGATTAATTTAATCTTTAAAATGAAACCAGACATCTCAATTGTACTCATTCATTCATCATAGTACAGTTTTTTTTGCATATAATACTCTTTCCATTTGCAAATGTCCTGGGTGGCTCAGTCAGTAGGGTGTCCAACTTCAGCTCTGGTCATGATTTTATGGTTTGTGAATTCGAGCCCTGCGTCAGGCTGTATGCTGGCCTTGTGGAGTCTACCTGGGATTCTCTCTCTCTCCCTCTCTTTCTGCCCTGTCCCACTTGCACCTGCTCTCTATCAAAATAAATAAATAAACTTAAAAAAAAGAATGTGCATCAAAGACATTATATATACATTTATCTGATGGAGTGATAAGCAAACTAACAATATAAGTCTGAGATTTATGAAAATGATGATAACAGTAGCTACCTTATACTGAATGCTGTCTAATGAGAAACACTGTTGCTATCTTTATTTTGCCCAATCATATCTAATTTTTTTCATAATACTTGAAATAAATATAAGGAGAAGTTGAATGGAGCAGAGAAGTGAAAATGACCAAAATCATTGAAGTTAAATCCTGTATTTAGACATTTAGGCTGTCCATCCAGAGAAAGGGAAAACAAGGATGATTTGAATACATGAGTGGTTTTATGATCATGGAAGACCAAGCAAAAGAAATTGGAATTATGTTAATGCAGAAAGGATTTTGACCATTTCAGCACAATACTACTACAAACTCAGTGGCGTAAGCAATATGGTTTTATTATCTCATAGTTGCTATGGACAAAAGTTGTACATGAATGAATTATCAACTTAGCCAGTACTGGGTTCTCATCTGGAGCCTTGATTTGGGAGGAATTTACCTTCCTATTCCCATGGTTGTTGGCAGCATTCAGTTCTTTGCTATTATAAGACTGAAAACTTTAGTTTGGGGCTGGTTGTCTGCCAGAGGCTGTGGTAGTTCCTTGCCATGTAGAGTTCACCAACTTGGTTGCTTTCTTCCTATAAGCCAGCAAGGGAGGGACTCTAGGGAAAAAAATGCTACAGGATTATGTAACATAATTATGTACTCATTGATATATAATCAGTCACATCCCATTATCTTTGCTCTATTATACTGTTTAGAAACAAGTCACAGGTCCTATCCACACTAAAGGGGAAGAGATCATACAAAGTGTGAGCAATAAGAAGTCATGGTGGGCTCCTTAAGAGTCTTTCTAGAATCGGGGAATACTTATTGGCTGTCTGGGAGGTGTACATTTTTTTTCATGTTTATTTATTAATTTGAGAAGACAGAATATGTGTAGTGGTGGAAGGACAGAGAGAGAGGGAGAGAGAGACTTCTAAGAGGCTCTATGCCATTAGCGTGGAGCCCAGTGCAGGGCTCAAACTCACTAACCGTGAGATCATGACCTGAGCTAAAATCAAGACTTGGAAGCTTAACCGACTGAGCCACCCAGGTGCCCCTGGAAGTTATACTTTTGAAATAAGTAGTATGTCTCTGCCTTTCTTGACCTTTAGGAATAAAAATGCTTATTTAACTTATATAAGCTTAAAAAAATATTTTACTGATACTTTTCATAGTCATTTCCATCTCTTATTTCTTAAAATTTATAACTTTTATCAAAGTAATTTTTAAAAGGCAAAGGCTGAAGAAATTAGAAAAATAATAGAGAATACTGCCAATTTCTGTCAAGCATATTATATAAATTAACCTGATTTTCATCACTAAATTTTTCAATAAGTAGATGTTAGAAAGACTTCTTACTCAACATACAGATATGAAAGTGAAATATACAGAGGACCTGTACCTCTTAAAGTTTATTAAATAAAGATGAATATAAATGAGTCAAGTGTTTACAGATGCATAGTACTAAAAGGCTGCCTGTGTACTGAAGGACCAAAGGTCTAGAAAACAAAGGATTAAACTGTAATCCACAGTAAAATGTGGTTTAAAGCAAGTCATGCCAGAACCATAATCTTTCGCCTCTCATTCTAACACCATTTACCTCTAGGTTTTAGAAGAGAAAAATTCTGGGTACTCTGTCAGTATAAATAGTTGTACACCACAAAATTAAACGAAAAAATAATTCACAGTCTTTGAGAATTGGGATTTCTAGGGGTGCCTGTGTGACTCATTCATTTAAGCAACTGACTCTTGATTTCGGCTCAGGTTGTGATCTTGTGGTTCATGAGATCAAGCCCTGAGTGGGGCTCTGCACTGACAGTCCTGAGCCTGCTTAGGATTCTTTCTTCCTCTCTTGCTGCCCCTCCCCCACTTATGCTCACTCCCTCTCTCTCAGAATAAATAAATAAACCTTAAAAAAAAAAAAAAAGCATTGAGATTTCCAGGGCAGTAGAATTGCTATAATTAAGAAAGTTTAATAAAAGGATAATACTTTAAAATAAATACTGAGGGGCGCCTGGGTGGCTCAGTCGGTTGAGTGTCTGACTTCGGCTCAGGTCACGATCTTGGGGTTCATAGTTTCGAGCCCTCCGTCGGGCTCTGTGCTGACAGCTCAGAGCCTAGAGCCTATCTTCGGATTCTGTGTCTCCCTCTTTCTCTGACCCTTCCCTACTCACGCTGTCTCTCTCTCTCTCTCTCAAAAATAAACAAAACGTTAAAAATTTTTTAAAATAAATACTGAGAAGCATCTTAGGAATGGGATTTTGTGGGGAGACTGACTGGTTCTGTTGGTAGAGCATGTGATGCTTGATTATGGGGTGGTGAGTTCAAGCCCCACGTTGGGTGTAGAGATTACTTTAAAAAAAGGAATAGATTTTTGCGGTGTTAATGTTCTTCATCAGAACTATTTTAGAGGGGCAGCAGGGTGGCTTACTCATTTGAGCTTATGACTTTGGCCTAGGTCATGCTCTCACAGTTCCTGAGTCAAGCCCCATGTTCTGTGCTGACAACTCAGAGCTGTTTCAGATTCTGTGTCTCCCTCTCTCTGTCCTTCCCACACTTGTGCTCTGTCTCTCTCTTTCTTAAAAAAAAATAAATAAATAAAATGAAACTATTTTAGAGTGTTTAGAAAGTTAATGCCCTAGCTGTTTTTTAAAAAAAACTTTAAAAAGTACATATTTTATATTTAAAAGTATTATGACATAATCGCTCACTGGAATAATATGAAATTATTATTTAAAACTATATTTTTATTAAGTAATTCTTTGGGCTTATTTTGTTTTATTTTTATGAGCAGCTATATGTTATTAATGTTTATTTTTTCGGATAAAATGTTTTGAAAATAGTAAAGAATTTAATTTTCTCACTACTGCATTTCCTCATCCCTTTTCCTCATTATGAAAAATCTTATTACTTTAGGGAGTTTATGACAAGTGTGTCTATATGAAAGATCTGAAAATAAGTAAGTTTAATTAGTGAACCTATCTGAACTAGTTAATTTTTTTTATTGTAGACCTCATAAGAAGTGCCAAACCTTGGTGGCTGAATGACACATCTATTTTTCCTTCTTCACTACCAATTAATGGCACGCATATCCGCCACAGACAGAAGAGATCAGTAAGCATTGAGCGGTTTGTGGAGACATTGGTAGTGGCAGACAAAATGATGGTGGGCTACCATGGCCGCAAAGACATTGAACATTACATTTTGAGTGTGATGAATATTGTAAGTTTGATGCCTCTATATAATATTATGACTTAATTTGTGGTTTTGACTAAGGTCATGGATTTTTAATGTGAATTAATGATTTTAAGAATATACTTGTCTAAAATGAGAAAAAAATGATATATTAATGTTTCATTTCCATAGGAAATAAATGTAAAGGTGACCTTATTGTTCATTTTCAGATAATATGACTGTTTGAATGGGTCGGATTAAATCATGTTTAAAAGGTTTTATTTGACTTGAAACATCAGGTCACCCTCTTAATTACTATTTGTAGTTCAGTTTTAGGAGAAAATGTTTCTTGAGGTAGATTTGTATACCAAATCTTTTATGGAGGCATCTTGAGGGTAGTATTCTAAGTGATATGAGATCAAATAATGTCTTTGTATATACAAAGTGGTTAAATTTATGAACAATTATTTTACCATTCTTAAAAAAAAATTAAACAAGCACCCTATGATTTTTGTCTGACTTTGTGTCTTTTCTTATTTTCTGGAGGTCAGGTTGCCAAACTTTACCGTGATTCCAGCCTAGGAAACGTTGTGAATATTATAGTGGCCCGGTTAATTGTTCTTACAGAAGATCAGGTAAGAATGAGTTAGTTTAGAAATCTAAGACACTTAACAGACAAGCCATAGAATTATGTATTATAAAATAAAATAGTTTATTATTGCTCCTCTTAGCAAGTTCTAGTTGAATATAATTTTCACTCCTAAGCATTTAATATTTTAAGCAAATTTTAAATAGTTTATAAGAATATACCTCTTATGTCATGTTAAAGCTATATGTATATATGTATATTAGCTCTATGTTTCGGTAGAAAGATGAACATTGGCATGGCAGATCTAATAATAGTGGTTTTGGTTGCTGATAATCACATTTATTCACATTATCATTAAAGCTGGAACTAGAAAGAATGCTCAATAGTACACTAAACTCTAGGGTCAGATATTACAGAGATAAAAGTTGGCAAGAGATTATTCCTAGAAACCACTGCTTCTAATTATAGTCCCACTTTAGTCTTAAAAAGTTTTAACAACTGACCTTAGTAATTTGTTTGGAACATTTCTGGTATGCATGTTGTATTGCAGCCAAACTTGGAGATAAACCACCATGCAGACAAGTCCCTCGATAGCTTCTGTAAATGGCAGAAATCCATTCTCTCTCACCAAAGTGATGGAAACACCATTCCAGAAAATGGGATTGCCCACCACGATAATGCTGTTCTTATTACTAGGTATGGTTTGTTGCAAATATTTTACCTTTGATTGTTATGTTTAATATTTTAACTATATTTGGTTCTATCTAAAGCCTCATTCAGGTAATAAGTATGTTCAAAACAAAATGGTAATTTGTTATTCACCACTGAGAAAATATATCACATTCTTACTGTGTTTGCATCAAATGAATCAAATTAAAAAAAAAGAACAGATTTAGAGTTGACTTAGAAATTTAATGAACATCTTTCCTTCTGCTGGCTGATGTCTACACATAAAGTTTAATTGGAAGCTCATATGTTTTATTAATTGAAGTAGTTAATAAAACAAAGATTAAAAAGTATGAGATTATATTTTAAAAACAAAAATGAGTCATCACTCTTGATTATCAAATATATTAATTATTCTTACCTCCAAAGTATTAAAAGCAAAGAGATCAAGGGTTACAGAATTTACTTAGACAAATGTTTATTTAATTAAAAATATTTTAATTATGGTATAAAGAAGCAGATTTATTATATGTTGAATAACTTGCTTCTTAGGCAAAATTATTATTTGATGATAACCCAATGAATTTGTATATTTCTTTCCAATTTTAGAAAACTGTGTTCAGGTCCTTTTATTCCTTACTCTCCAACAAGAACTCTGTGAAGTAGATATAATTATTATTATTCCTATGTGAAAAATGAGAAAACTAGTTCAAAATACTTAAATCACTAAAGATCATCATCTAGCCACATAAAGTTCAGGGCTCAAACCCTGGTGATGCTATCTTCTTTGATTATACTGTGATTATACTATACTTTCATTATAGCTGTCTTAGTTTTTTATACCCTAATTATGACTAGTGAGAAGCATGCTTAAATCATTTAAAGATGAGCTTGTCTTTTGACCTTCTATCAGTACTAAAAAAATAATAAGCAAAATGGAAGCATTAATCTATCTTGGTGAAACGGAATTGCCTTGTTACCTTGGTCATTTCTTTTTAATTTGCAATGCCCATTGACTCTACATTAAATTCTTTGGAGGGAGTATAAAGTTATATGGCATCAGAATCTTGAGATCTCAGAAGATAATGTGAATTTAGCTTTTTAAAAAATATCGCTGTTAATTAAGTTGTAGAGTTAAAGTTTTAAAGTTTATTTTTTCTAACAATTATAATTACTTTAATTGATTTCATCTACCTGGCATCATAAATCATAAAATTTTGTTTATGATATGCTTGCTGAATAAAAACAACATTGTATGGGTTCTATATTCATATGTGTTGACATGTCAGTCTGATAAATTCTGCAATTCCTCAGAGTCTTGTGGTTTGGAATGATTCCCAAATATATTTGAGGAGTTAAAAATATACTAAGAATTGTGCAAATATAGAAACCTTTGTCTAAAAATATATGTGGATATGATTAGTGTCAAGAAATTACTACAGGAAAATGTCTGTGATATATGGTTAACAAAATGATCACAGAATATTTACATTGGCTTCTGTGTTTATATTTATAAAATCCTGCCTCTCCAAAAGGCAATGCCCAGTGGGCTCCTGGTGCTTTACATTTTTGTTATTGTATGTGCATTCAATTTTTAACTTTTGCATCAGATGATAGTAGCTATTGGTATAGCACATTTATAAGTATTTAAGTAGTGAAATATGTCTGAGAAGTTAGCCATCTTTTCTTTGCACTGGCTACAACATTCAGCTGTCTGACTTGTTCCTCCGAATTGGCCCACATATTTTTCTGATCCTATGCAGAGCTCTCCTTGTTTCTATAAGCTACTTTGAGTGCCTTTTTGATGCCTGAGGTTTGAACATAATATTTTCATTTTAAACTTGTCTCTTAATGGTCACACTAGCCCTAGAAATGATATCAGAATTTAATAGGACAGTACTTTAAAGAGTTCATATCTCATATATATCATTTAGATTGATTATATAGTGGAGGTTAGAAAAGCGTCTATTTGGGACAGCATAGAATGCCTTTTTGGATTGTGGTAAAGTCCCAGAGAAACTTGTAGCTTATTTAAAAGTCTACTTATTTGAAAGTCTAATTATCTTTGAATTATTAGGACCATGCAGTGACATCTAAATGTAATGAATATCATCTCTAATATTCAGAGTTTTTTATTGTATGTTTTACCATGCTTGATTCTTCCTTATATATTTTTGCTTTGTGACATTGAATGTATCTTTAAATCATACTTTTACTCTTAGTGAAAATTATTATAAGAATTTTATAGATGGTTTATATTAAAATTTTTCATTGCTTCATGTAATTTATTAACATATTCAACGTTGTGACTTCACTATTTATAGGTAAGATCATGATTTATGTTTGCCTGAAATGTCAGCTCACTAGGGAGAATGTATTTTGTGTTTACTGAGAATTCTAGAGAAAAATTGATAGATATGTTTATCTCCACTAGGACAAACTTTATCTTAGGGACTTGTATGTTTTAAGCAGAAAACCATTTGAAACTATAGTTACTTAGGTAATAACAGTTACTTTTGAAAAAATATAAAGACTCAAAATACGATCTTCACTTAGCAAATAATATTTTCTTTTTTTATTTGATATAAATTTAAAACAGTGCTCTACAAAGCTACAAGAACACCATGACTGGACAGAAATAAATAAGCAAAACAAAATATTTAAAATTTTGTTGTTTTATCTGTTATCAAAAATACTGCATTAACACCATAGAGTATATTACAAACTATTTATATATATACATACATTTTAATTTTATATGTATTTGTTCATTTTTATATGTTCCTGTATATAATGAACATTTGTTATATGCTAGGTAGCTTTATCTGATATTTTTTAAAAAATTGAAATATAATTGACAAACAAAATTGTCTATGTTTAAGGTGTACAGTATGATCACCTTGTTTTCCTGGATGTTCATATATCTCCCCAGATATAGAAAGTTCTCAGCTGTTATATCCGTAAATAAGTTTTTTGCCCCTTTCTCTCTCTCTTCATCATGTTATTATTGCTAATGCTAATATTATTTCATATGATGATGTCCCATCATTTAGATAGGCTTTCATCAGTGTTTTTTGGCTTTCCTTCTTTTAGTGGGTAATAGTAAATGATTTGTTTGTAAGTTCACAGTTTCTTTTTTCTGCTTAATTACATCTGCTATTGTTGCTCTCTGTCACATTTTTAAATTTCATTCATTTCATTCTTCAGCTTGAAAATTTCTATTTGTTTCTTTTCTATAATTTTGACCTTTCTTTTGAATCTATTGTTTTATTACATATTCTTTTCCTGATAGCATTGAGTTGTGGATATATATACTTTTGTAGGTTGCTGAACTTTTTAAGAACAATTATTTTGAATTATTTGTCTGTCAATTTGTAGATTTCCATTCCTTTGTAGTCACTTCCTGGAAAATCATTTTATTCATTTGATGGTGTCATATTTCCTTGATTTTCCCTGTCTCTGTAGATTTGTGGTGATGTCTGTGCATTGGATGGATGGAAGGCACTCCTTCCAGATTTTGTGGAATGGTTTTAATAGAGAAAGATCTTCATCTATGGGTGGGCATAAGGGTGCTGGCTAAATGGAGTATGGTGTTTCTAGCTCTGGAGGAGTTCCAGCAATGTAGTCTCTATACACCTTTGTCAGCTGAGGTTAGCCTTGGTCAAGATTGCAGAGGTACTCAGTGGCCAAGGTTATATTTGTCTGCAGCAGTAAAGGTGACTAGGGACCAACTGGATATCTTCTTCTTTCATGAGGTATGTCACAATGGAGGGGATTTCTCTTGTTGCTGGGTCCAGCTTGCAAGTACCCATATCAGTATTGGTAGCACAGATGTCTAATATGTGGGGGCCTTTGGTAACTTTTTAAAAATGATTGAATATGAAACGTATATAACTTCATCAAGAAATGATTTGTAGTTTTTACGTGAAACTCTACAAATAGAATTTAAGAAGATAAAATAGGACTGTATATATATACTTAAAAAGTTGTTACAAAACTTTCATATTATTCTTATTAAACTTTGTATTGAGAAATTGTAAATTAATGGCTACTAAGGAATACATATATACAATTTGACATATTATTTAAAACATTTATATTTTTAAGGGAAGCTAAGAAATTTCCACCAAATTTAAAGTCAAGACAATGTCTAAATTTATTTTGTGGCAAAAGTATTCAAGAAATCTATTTATACTCTGAAAATCAGTAGGAATATAGTGACATAGAGTGTAGTATTTGCATCAATGTTGAGCAATTAACATGAACATACTAATGGATAAATTTCCTGGATTTTTCCTATCAAATATTAGAATCATGTTTTCCATCTTTAATATATTAGTATGTAACAATATATATTTCAGATAGGAATTATAACCTAAATTATTTTTGGTAACAGGTGGTAATTATTTGGTAGATTATTTGGTATATATTTGGTAGATATCTCAATATTGAGATATAATTCATAGACCATAAATTTGCCCACTTAAATGTACAGCTCAGTGGCTTTTAGTATATGTTAAAGATTGTACAACCATCACCATAATTAATTTTAATGTATTTCCATCATTCCTATAAGAAGTTATCCCCCATTCCCTTATTCTCCCCATCCAGCCCAGACTGAGGCAACCACTAATCTACTTTTAGTCTCTATATCTTTGCCTCTTCAGGACTTTTTGTATAAATGGAATTATATAATATGCAGTCTTTTGTGACTGACTTTTACTTTGCATATTATTTTCAATGTTCATCTACACTGTGGCCCATACCAGGGCTTCATTCCTCTTATTTGACTAAATTCTTGAAAATTCAAGATGCAGATCTTTTAAATGCCTCTGTTAATAGACTATTCTTTAATAATTATACTTCCTTTTCAGTTCTTCATTGTTGAAATGCATAGGACATATAAATACATTTCATAATACAGATGCAAACATTGCACATCAAGTCACATAATTCAGTCTTTAATTAAAATGAATATATTTATCCTCTTAAGGGATCATGGCTGTTTGTTTAGTTGCTGCTGGATATTAAAGAGATTAGGATTTCTAAAGTCAACTAATGTTTTCAGGTGCGAGATTGAAAATAGCTATAAAAATAGTTTCTTGCTAAAACTTTGTCTACAGTATGTGGATTTAAACAAGTTTTCTTAATTTCTATAGAATGTATCTATCAGAATTATATATTAGCTTCATGATTATTAAAACAGAGGAAAAAACTAATTTTAGGATTTTTTAATCCTTAAGGAAATAACTGATGAATTTTTCATGAACTATTACCATGTTTTTAAGAATTTGAGAGTTTAGGGCTCAGCTGGTTGAACCTCCAATTCTTGATTTCAGCTCAAGTCATGATCTCATGGTTCATGGGTTCAGGCCCCATATCGGGTTTTGCACAGATGGCATACAGCCTGTTTGGGTCGCTAGCTCGCTCTTTCTCTCTCTCTCAAAATAAAATAAATAAACATTTAAAAAAGAATTTGTGAGCTTATAGGCAGCAGAGGAATCTTGAATTCAGTTTGTACATGAGCTGATTTTGTTATTTGGACATTCTGAAATATATTATTCTGTAACCACTGTGGTTCTTCATTTTTAGTTAGCCATACCACCTATACACTTCTTCCTTTTTCAGTTTGTTCACTTATCTCTGGTTTGTTGATTCCTTACTCAAAGTGTGTTTATCTAGAGTCAGTTCCCATTCAAATCAAGAATTATGACAGACTTGTGAAATTTTAAATTCCTTTACAATCTGGGATACTTTTAACAGTGAAAGGTTATGTTCATCCCAGGCATTACCTTTTTTTGCTTCTTAAACTTTAATAAAAAATGGATAAGAAGATGCTTTTCTCTCAATGCCTAAGATTGACTAAATACATGCAATTTAATGACCTATCTTTGTACACTCTTTGACTAAAACTGAGGTTGATTTGTAATAGTAAAAATTAGTTAAATTAAAGAAGGGTATATTATAATCTACACTTAACGTTAAAAAATAGTAAGTATACTGTTTATATTGGTTTTATGGATGTATTTATCCAATTGTTTATTGTATACCAAATTCTTTTTTTTTAATATTTATTTATTTTGAGAGAGAGAGAGAGAGAGAGACAGTGAGCACAAGCAGAGGACAAGCAGAGAGAGAGAGAATCCCAAACAGACTCTTCACTGTCAGTGCAGAGCCTTACACAGGGCTCAAACTCACAAACTGTGAGATCACCACCTTAGCCAAGATCAAGAGTTAGATGCTTAATTGACTGAGCCACTCAGGCGCCCTGAATTATGTGCCAAATTCTTAAGTGTCTTGTAGAAGCCTAGTCTTTAAATACCACAATAACTGCATGAGAGAAGTTCTATTATCTCCATTTTGTAGATGAGAAAAATTGGGCACAAGGAAGTGAAATGACTGGCAAGATTAGAAGACCTAAGATTTACACCACGTAATCTAGTTTTAGAGTCCTTTATAGGAATTGTAAGGGTATTCAACAACAACAACAAAAACAAAGTGGAGGTACTTCAGTAATGTTGGTGCCTGTGATAGGCAGATTTCTTTGATGGCCCTCAGTGGTCTTTGTCTGCTGCTATTCGTGATTTTGTGTAATTTGCTTCTATTTAGTTTGGGCTAGACCTAGTGAATTGATGTCTTTATAATGCAGATTATTCCTAC
This sequence comes from Hyaena hyaena, assembly GCF_003009895.1. Taxonomy (NCBI): domain Eukaryota; kingdom Metazoa; phylum Chordata; class Mammalia; order Carnivora; family Hyaenidae; genus Hyaena; species Hyaena hyaena. The sequence goes on from NW_024081163.1 coordinate 751,565, forward strand.
CTACACAAAAGGTGTATCTTTTCATTTATTTAGGCCTCTTTAAATTTCTCTCAGCAATGGTTTGTGATTTTCACACCTTTCTTCACTTTCTGTTGTTTTTGTAAATGGTATTTTAAAAATTCTGTTTTGTTATCATTCATCACTCATATATAAAAATACAATTGTATCCTGCAATTATGCCAAGTTTATTTATTAGGTTTCTTAGCTTTTAAAAAGATTACAATGGAGTTTTTACAAAGATAATCATGTTTTTGAGATTAAAGATAGTTTTATTTCTTCCTTCTAATCATGAACAAAATTTATTTCTTTTTCTTGCCTTATTTCACTGGATAGAACAATGTGGAATAAAGGTGGTGATAGCAGACATCCTTATCCTGATCTTAGTGAGAAAGAATTCCAACTTTAACCATTAAGTATGATACTAGCTCTACATTTTTCAAAGATGCCCTTTATCAGAATAACAAAGTTTTATTCTATTCCTAGTTTGCTGAGAGTTTTTATCAGAATTGGATGTTGAATTTGTCAAATGTTTTTTCTGCATTTATTGAGGTAATCACATTGTGTTTCCTTTTTTAGTGTATTAATACAGTGAATTGCGTTGACTGGTTTAGAATGTTATACCAATCTTGCATTCCTGGGATGAGCTCAGTTTGGCCATGATGTATTATCCTTTCAGTATATCATTAGATATAATTTGCCAAAATTTTGTTTATGCTTTTGCATCTGTTTCTTATGAGGGATATTGTTCTGGAATTTTCTAATAATTTTTCTGTCTGGTTTTGGGAATAGGGTAATGTTGACCTCCAGAATGAGTTAGAAGATATTTCTTCCTTTTCAATATTCTGGACAAGTTCATATAGAATTAGTATTATGTCTTCTGCAAAAATTTTATATAATAAACAAAGTGAAGACATCTGGACCTGGAGTTTTCTTTGTTGGATAATTTTTTTTAAGTTTATTTATTTATTATTTTGAGAGAGAGAGAGAAAGGCAAAGAGAGAGGGATAGAAAAATCCCAAGCAGGTTCTGTGCTGACAATGCAGAGCCCGATATGGGGCTTGAAATCATGAACCACAAGATCATTACCTGAGCCAAAACCAAGAATCAGATTCTTAACCACCTGATCCACTGAGCCCCCCCCTTTTGGATACTTTTTAAATTATCAGTTTAAATTGTTTAAGAGAAAAAGGGCTATTAAGTTGTTTTATTTAGTATGCTTTGATAGTTTGAGTCTTTCAAGTAATGTATTTCAGGGGTGCTTGGGTGACTCAGTTGGTTAAGTGTCCACCTTTGATTTTAGCTCAGGTCACGATTTCATGGTCATGAGATTGAGCCCTGCATCAGGCTCCATACTGGGCATGGAGCCTGCTTACAATTCTCTTTCCCTCTCCATGTGCTTCTGCATGGCTCATGCTCTCTCTCTGTCTCTCTGTCTCTCTCTCTCTCTCAAGAAAAAAAAAGTTGTAGAATATATTGACATAGCTTTCCACAATATCATGTTGTCATCCTTTTAATATCTGCAGAATATATAGTGACATTATCACTGTTCTTAATATCAGTAATTTTTGTTTTCCTTTTCCTAGCCACTTTAGCTAGAGTTTTAATGACCTTCTCAGATTTGGTTTTAGTAGTTTTTTCTATTGTGTTTCTGTTTTCTATTTCTTTTATTTCTGCCATGATTTTTATTGTCTTCATTCCTATACCTTGAGTTTAAGTTTGTTCTCCTTTTGTAATTTCTTAAGGTGGAAGCTGTGGTTATTGATTCATGACCTTTCTGTGTTTTCTGATATGTTCAGTGTTATAAAATTTCCTTTTAAATACAGTTTTATCACATCCCACAAATTTGTTTATGTATTATTTTTAGTTCTGTTCAGCTCACAATACTTTTTAATTCCCCTGCATTTCTTTCTTTTTTTTTTTTTTTTTACCCATGCACTGTTTATAATTGTGTTATTTAGTTCCAAATATTTGCCCTCCCCAGGATCATTCTTTTATTTCTAATTTAATCCTATTGCCGTCAGAAATTATGCTTTGTATTACTCAAATGCTTTTCAATTTATTGAGAATTGTTTTATGGTCCAGAATATGGTCTTTCTTGATATATGTTTCAAGTGCACTTCAGGTGAAAAGAATGTGTATTCACTGTTGTTGAGTGGAATATCTTTAAATTTTTAGTGAGATTAATTTGGGTGTTCATGGTTTTCAACTTTTATATTCTTGCTGATTTAACAACTTGATTATGATGTGTTTTGAAATAGTTTTCCTCATGTTTAGGGTTGTTGAGCTACTTATATCTGATTTTATCACTTTTGAAATTTTTAGTCATTATTTGCTCAAATATATTTTTTCGTTCTGCTCTCTTTCCTTTCTTGGTGACTCTAACTGAACTTATATTTGGCTGCTGTAGTTATTCTACAGCTCTATTATTTTAAGTTCTGTCTTCTCTGTGTTTTTCATTTGGGATAGGCTTTATTGCTGTGTCAAGTTGATTTAATTTTCCCCTCTCAGTAACTAATCTGTCATTGATCCTATCTAATTTATATTTTCATCTCACTTAGTATAATTTTTTTTCATTTCTAGTAATTTATTTTTTTAATCTTCCACATCTCTTTGGACATATAAAAACTTGGGAACATGGAAAGCTTTGGAAAGTATAAAAGCTACTTTAAAAATCTTGTCTGCTAATTTTAATATCTATGTCAGTTTGGATCACTTTCAATTGACTAATATATCTCTTTATTATGTGTTATATTTTCCTGTTTCTTTGCATACATGGTAATCTTTCATTGGATATCACCTTGTGTTATCTTACCATTTTGGGTATTGGATATTTTTGTTTTCTTATAAATATTCTGATTTCTGGAATGCAGTTAGGTTCCTTGGAACTTGATTTTCTGTGTGTGTCTTGCTTTTACGACTTGTTCAGTGTAGGACTAATTAATCTCTATACTGAGTAAGTCTCTTTTGAACACTACCTATACAAATTCTTATGAATCTTAGGGTTTCCTAGTTAGGCTAGGTAGGAATAGTCTCTTTATTCCATGCTATGTGAGTGATAGCTGTCTTCTCTAATCTTGTTGGATAATTCTTTCCCTAGACTTGAGTTCTTTCCTCACACCCATGTACTGATTAAAATTGGAAAGAATTTCTGGGGTGCCTGGGTGGCACAGTAGGTTAAACATACAACTCTTGATTTTGGCTCAGGTCACTATCTCACATTTTGTGAAACTGAGCCCTATGTCAGGCTCTGTGATGACAGCACTGAGCCTGCCTGGGATTTTCTCTCTCCCTCTCCCTCTGCCCCTCCACTGCTTGCACATGTACTTTCTCTCTTTCTCAAAATAAATAAGTAAATAAACATTGTAAAAAATTAGCAAGAGTTTCCTTGTGCAAATTTCCAGAATTTGCTCTTTGTGTAACTTTGTATTCTCATGTACTTGGTCCTATAAATTCTAGCTAGCATGGTGTCACATGTTTTCTGCTCTCTCTTCAACTCCAAGAGTGCATTGTGTTCTCCTGGCTTTCCCTACTCTGTACCATGGCATGGAAATTTTCAAGGTCATAAGCTGGGGTAATGCTAGAGCTTATTTTGTTTGATTGCTGTTTCTCAGGGATCATTGTCTTTAACTTCCTGATGTCTGGTGCATTGCAAAATAGTATTTTATATATATTGTTCATTTACATTTTTAAAATGGTTTCATGCAGGAGGGAAAATATGATCCCTATTACTCCAGCATGACTGAAAGTGAAAATCCCAAGGCAGTGTTTCAAAATTCCTGTGTATCATCTGAAAGTACCTGACGATACCCCTTTCCTTTACCCCTAAATTTCAATTTGTATATTCTAAGAATAAATAAATTCTCTCATGTAACCATATGGCAGTTGTCAAATCAAGATATTTAACAATGATATAGAACTATTATTTAATAATCTACATTTCATATTCACATTTTATCAATTGTCCTAATATCCTTTGTAGCTATTTCCCGCCTCAGACCAGTATCTAATTTAATATCACACATTGTATTTATTTCTTTTGTCTTGTTCAAGAGTCTCTTTTAATTTGAAATAGTTCTCAATCCTTTTTTATCTTGGCTTTGATAATTTTATTTATTTATTTTTTTTAAATTTTTTTTAATGTTTTTTATTTATTTCTAGGAGAGAGAGAGACAGCGTGAGCAGGGGAGGGTCAGAGAGAGAGGGAGTCACAGACTGAAACAGGCTCCAGGCTCTGAGCTGGCAGTCAGCACAGAGCCCGACGCGGGGCTCGAACCCACGAACCGCGAGATCATGACCTAAGCGAAAGTCGGACGCTTAACCGACTAAGCCACCCAGGCGCCCCAATTGGCTTTGATAATTTTAAACAGTACATGAGTTTTTCATGAAATGTACCTCAATTTGCATTTTCCTGATGTTTCCTCAGAATTAAATTTGATTTATACGTACTTTTCAGTAGTAACACTGAAGTAATATTTTTTAAGTATACCATATCTGAAGGCACCTGATATAGATTTTTCCAAGTATTAGTTTTGATCACTTGGTTAAAGTGATGTCCTTAAACATGATGCCTGTCATGTTTCTCCTTTGCATTTCCTATCCCCCCCCCCCCCACTTTTTAAAGTAAGCTCTATGCCCAATATTCTACTTGAACTCACCACCTTGAACTCAAGAGTAACATGCTCTGACTGACCCAGCCACACACACTTGGACTTTTCCCTTTTTATATTAATAAGTTTTGAAGCATTACTTTGAGGCCCTGTATATATGCTATTTTTTATGGAACTTTTACCCTCTAGTTTTGTCATCCATTGTTGATGTTTTCTCATTCCTTTAAAATTTTTTAGTTGGCCTTTCATGTAAGGAGATTGTTTTCTTTCTCTCTTTCTTTCTACCAGCAAAGACTCCTAGTTCTAGCTAGCTAGCTAGATATGGGAGATTTTCTGGGTATTTCATCTCTTTTTTTAAGAAACACTTCCATATCTCTGTAGCACTCTGTTCTCTCTTCCAGCCTGTAAGACTGCAACTTTCTACTTTCTATTTTGTTACCCTGTCAGTAATTGATAGCTTGATATATTCCCACAAATGTTTTTGTAAATTATTGGTGAAGTGACATATGAACTTTAATATTGCATGTACTGGGGAGTCTCCTCTTAGGTTTAACCTGCTAAGACAAGAACAGGCACACAAATAATAAACTCATAAAGTTGTTTCACTTATATTAATTCTGTACAAGTCTATTGAAATTAAAATATTGTTTTTAAAAAATGTTTACTGGGGTGCCTGGGTGGCTTAGTCGGTTAAGCGTCCAACTTTCACTTAGGTCATGATCTTGCAGTTCGTGGGTTCGAGCCCTGCGTCGGCCTCTGTTGCTGACTGCCAGCTCAGAGCCTGGAGCCTGTTTCAGTCTGTGACTCCCTCTCTCTCTGACCCTCCCCTGCTCACGCTGTCTCTCTCTCTCTCTCCTAGAAATAAAATTAAAAAAAAAAACAACATTAAAAAATGTTTACTTTTTGGGAGAGAGAGAGACAGAGAGGCAGAGCATGAGTGGGGGAGGGACAGAGAGAGTGAGGCCCTGAATCTGAAAGGCTTCAGGCCCCACACTGTCAGCACAGAGCCTGATGCAGGGTTTGAACCCATGAACTGTGAGATTGTGACCTGAGCCAAAGTTGTATGCTTAACTGAGCCACTCAGGCACCCCCAAATTAAAATATTGTTAAGTATGAGTTTTTTTAATTTTTTTTGTGTCTTGCCTCATCTATAATGTTTAATTAATCGGTTTGGCTTATTATCAGAAATATTTGAATTAGAATCAAGAAATAATGAGTTTTCTCTTAACTTTACATTCCCTAGGTAGTTTTGGGGGGCAACTTTAATTCTTAACATTATTATTTAAATATAAGAATTTTTTTGTAGTTAGAAGGCACCAGGTGGACTCTGTGGAAATTGAAAGGGTTCATATAAACCAGTATGTAAGTAAAAATTTGAGACTGAAAGACTGTATATTACAAGGCAAATGTCAACCAGCAGGTGATTTGCAGCTAATTAACAAGAGTATTATGTTAAGTGGAATGTTTTCTGCTCAGTATAAAAAAGGCTTTGATAACTATATTAAGCAACTGAATCTTAGTTTAATAACAAGTGTGTCTTTGAGTTTAGTATTAAAGCACATATTTTATTTTACCTTTAAAGGAAAGAGACTAAATGAATTATTTAAGATAAACTGTTAGTAAAAATTGGACAATTAAAACCTCCAGGTGTACTTACTTAATGTTCAAATAAGGGATACAGGCATACTGAAATATATTAAGCAACAAGAAAAATAATATCTTATATGTAATAATCATATTATCTTTCCTTCTTATTTTTTTATCTTTTCTAACGTTTATTTATTTTAAATAGTTTATTGTCAAGTTGGTTTCCATATAACAAGTGACCTCCCCCATGCCCATCACACCCCTTCCCTTCTCCCTGACCCCCATCAGCCCTCAGTTTGTTCTCAGCATTCAAGAGTCTCTCATGGTTTGCCTCTCTCCCTCTCCCCAACTATTTTTCCCCTTCTTCTCCCCCCATGGTCTTTCATTAAGTTCCAATATTGGTTTTCTAGTAGGTGCAGGGCATTATCTTAATGCTGGAATCTGATGTGAACTAGAAAAATTCTCTGCTTTCTTGGAGCTTATTTTCTAATGTGTGGAGGCAGTAGATAAAAGATACTTTCCTAACTGGCAAGTTTGAAATGCATCATTAATAAACGTAATGCTATTTTCATGTGAGGGGATTTTTAAACAAAGGAATATAGCTATCTTTGTGAAATGACTTGAATAAAGGCTTGCCTTGAAGTTGGGACATTGATGCTATTCTTGTAAGATTTCTTCCAACTTTAGGATTTCATGCTAAGATAAAATAAGGTACACATGGAAATAATGTTACAGTTTGCTGATGAGAGAGCAAACTTGATAAGATATAAATTATTGGCCTTTCATCCCTTTAATTAGGCTTTTTAATCTTCAAAATTATTAAATAATATTGGTTCTAGAAATAATAGTAATAAGGATAATCAACACTATTTCATATCTATGGGTATGTATATTTTTAAAAGATTTTTTTATTTTTAAAAATATTCATTTATTTTGAGAGAGAGAGAGAGAGAAAGAGAGTGCATTAGTGGGGAAGGGACAGAGAGGGAGGGAGAGAGAGAATCTTAAACAGGCTCCATGCTATCAGGTTGTAGGGTTCAATGTTATGAACCAAAGATTATGACCTGAGCTGAAATCAAGAGTTGTATGCTTAACTGACTGAGCACCCAGGTGCAATGAGATTTTTATTTTTTTAAGTAATCTGTATACCCAACAAGGGGCTTGAACTCACAATGTTGAGATCTAGAGTCACATACTCTACCAATGAGCCAGCCAGGTGACCCTGTAAGTACATGGTTTCTTCTTTTTTTAATATATCTTATTGTTTTTATTTTAACATTTTAATCTTTTTTATTTTGGACTAATTATAGAATTACAAAAAAAGCACAAAGAGTTTATGACCTTCTCGTGGCTTCTAATGTTAGTTAGCATCTTATATAACAATAATACAGTTTTCAAAACAGGACATTAACATTGGTATAATACCATTAGCTAACTTAAAACATTTCAAAACTGAAGGGTGCCTTAGCTGGTTGAGCTTCAGACTCTTGATTTTGGCTCAGGTCATGATCTCACAGTTTTGCGGGTTTGAGCCCTGTGTTGTGTTCTCCCGTGATAGCATGGAGCCTGTTTGGGATTCTCTCTTTCCTTCTTTCCTTGCCTCTCTCTCTCTCTCTCTCTCACTCACTTTCTCTCTCTCTCTCAAGATAAGTAAGCTTAAATTTTTTTTTTTAAATTTCCAAACTGAAAGGAATTACAGAAAATAATATAATAGATACATCAATTTGGCAAATGTAAACATTTTATAGTATTTGCTTTGAATTCTTTGAAAAAATGTGTTGTTTATAAAGTTGGAGGCTTTCCTGCATTCTGCTTCTATTCCTTCATTTTTTTTTTTTGAAATTTTGTTTTAATGTTTATTTATTTTTGAGAGAGAGACAGAGCATGAGCTGGGGAGAGACAGAGTGAGACGGAGATACAGTGTCTGTACAGGCTCTGGGCTTGTCAGTACAGAGCCCCATGTGGGGCTTGAACTCATGAACTGTAAGATCATGACCTGAGCTGAAGTTAGACGCACACTCAACCGACTGAGCCACCCAGGCAGGCCCCCCTATTCCTTCATTTTTTCACCTGAGGTAACTATTGTCTTCAAACTACTGAAGTTTGTGTGGATCCTTCACATCCATGTTTTTGGGCTTTTGCTACATCATCTTATGTATCCAAAGATTATGGTTACATACAATATTAAAAAACCATATAAATATAAAATATGTTATTTTGCATTTTATATTTTAAGTTAACTTTGTGCTTGATTTTTTGTTTTAATTGCAGTGTCTACAAAACTACAATTGTCCCTTTCTAATTTGATTTTAAAAACTCATTTATTTTTGTTTTCAGGATTTATCTATTTGATATACAAGGGTCTATTTAATTCATTTAAACTACTGTATAGTATGAATATTTATTCAAATTTACCAATGAGCATTTACATTTTTTCAAATTTTTTCTTATAAACAGTACTACAATCAAAATCTTTTTATCTTCTCTTTTAGTATATATGAGGAGTTCTCGAGTGTAAATATATAGTAGTAGAATTGTTGGGTCATAAGGCGTAAGTAGTCAGCTCTAATAAATATTGGCTATATGATCTACAATATGATTGTATCAGTTTACACACTCTAAAGCAGTGTAAGGAGAGTTCCCATTTATTCCAATTTGCCTAACATAGTGCTTAGCTTTATAATACTATAATGCTTAGCTTTATAATACTATAATGCTTAGCTTTATAATACTATAAAGCTAAAACTATACTATAATGCTTAATATAATATAAGTACTGATTAGTATTTGTTATCGGTAAGTTAGTAATTCTTATTGGACCCAAATTTACGTTACTTTAGGATTTTGAAAATGTTACTAATAAATAACAATGGAGAATTTAGAGAGGTAATTTCCGCATTTATGTATTAGGAACCTGAATTCTCATTTACTTCTACCTTTAATTAGTGGTTCATTGTAATGTACTTTTTTTTTTTCCATGTCACAGATGAGGAAAATCAAGGGTAGATCCAGTTCTATCAGTCTCTTTTTTTTTCCTTTGTAATATTCTTATTGATACATAAGTCATACACCATACATTCACCCATTTAACATGTAGAATTTGGTTGTTTTTCCCTATATTTACAGAGTTATACAGCCATCACCACTGTCTATCTTAGAATACTTCCATCACCCCCAGGGTGCCTGGATGGCTCAGTTGTTTAGGCGTCTGACTTTTGATTTTAGCTAAGGTTGTGATCTCATGGCATGAGATCAAGTCCCATGTCATGGGCATGGAGCCTGCTTAAGATTCTCTCTCTCTCTCTCTCTCTCTCTCTCTCTCTCTCTCTCTCTCTCCCCCCCTCTCTCTCTCTCTCAGGAATAAATAAAACATTAAAAAAATTTTTTAAAGAATCTCAATATTGTGTGTAAAAGTATCAGATATGCAGAGCCTGGAATTTAATTTTCTCTCTCTCTCTCTCTCTCTCTCTCTCTCTCTCTCTCTCTCTCTCTCTCCCCCCTTCTCTCTCTCTCTCTCTCCCTCTCCCTCTCTCTCTCCCCCCACCCCTCTTTGCCCATTCTCACTCTCTCTCTCTGAAAAAATAAAGAATATTTTCAACCCCCCAAAATGAAACCTGCACTTATTAGCTGTCACTTACACTTCCCCTAGACCTAGGGAGCTGCTAAACCTACTTGCTATGTAGGTTTGCCTGTTTGGGACATTTCATATAAACATAATCATATTGTAACTGGCTTCTTTGACTCAGACTATTTTCAAGGTTCATCAATGTTGTGGCATGTATCAATACTTCATTCTTTTTCATGGCTGCATAATATTCTATTTATTGATATGCCACAGTTTACCACATTTTATTCATCCTTCATGGATATTTGAGTTTTTTCCCCCTTTATTAATGTTATGAATAATACTGCTAAGAGCATTTATTTGCAGGTTTTTATGTAGACGTGTGTTTTAGTTTCTTTGGAGTATCTAAAGAATTGCTGGGTCACGTGGTAACTTAGTATTAACCTTTTGAGGAACTACCAGACTTTTCCAAAGTGGGTCCATTATTTACATTCCCACCAGTACTGTATAAGTGTTCAAAATTCTGCACACTCTGGCCAACACTTTTTATTATCTGTCTTTTTGGTCACAGTATTACTAGTGAGTATCAACTAATAGTTTACTGTGGTTTTGATTTGGATTTTCTTGAAGGATCTGTTGAGCATTGTTTCATATGCTTAGTAGCTATTTGTCTGTCTCCTTTGAAGAAATATGTAATGTACTTTTATTTGACTTGATTGCATTTCTTTTATTGCATTTATATAAAAAGTAAAGATGAACATTTTACTTTATGCAAAATCAGATAGTTACTCTGAGGAGTACATTATAAAAGTACTTATTGTATAGATATTGTTAAGTACTTCAAAGTGTGCTTTGGAGTCACACAGACCTTGAATCCCACCCCTGACATTACATCAGTTAGTTGGTGACCTGGGGCTGAATACCAAAGTTCTCTAAATTTGTATGATAGTGTGGTATTAATGACATAATGTGAATACTGGGTATGGTGCTAGGCACCTGTAGGGAGTCATAGTGATAATTTGGAACTATTATTAACTATATGTTAGGCACAAATCAGGTTTTGAGAAGACAAAGTGTAGTACATTCATAGAAGCAGCACCCAATTTTATGTGTAGGAGAATCCAAACATAACTTCGTTTAGGGACTTGAAAGTTCTATAGGAAAGGGTACTTGTTCAAGAAAGAGATAGTGACATAGAAAATGTGAGTGAGAAAATGGCCTCATTTGGGGAACTAAAAGCTCAGTATTTTTAGGATGGAAAATGTGGGTGAAAAGTTATGTGTAATGAGGTTAGACAGGTAGAAATTAATTTACTGATTCATTTATTAAACCTATGTTTTTGAAAAAAATTTTTAATGTTTTATTTCTGAGAGAGAGAGAGAGAGAGAGAGACAGCGTGGCAGGGGAGGGTCAGAGAGAGAGGGAGATACAGAATCTGAAGCAGGTTCCAGGCTCTGAGCTAGCTGTCAGCACAGAGTCCAATGCGGGGCTCGAACCACGAACTGCGAGATAATGACCTGAGCCAAAGCCTACGCTCAACCGACTGAGCCACCCAGGCACCCCTCAACCTGTTTTTGAATTGATGAAAATATGTCATGGTAAAAAAAATGTCATTGTGCTATCAGCTGCTAAGTGTTCAGTTCAGTGGTAAGTCAAAGAATGAGTTTGTCAGATTTGAGGAAAAGAAGTGAAATGTAGTGATCAAAGGGCAAAATGATATGCAATAGTATTAGGGAAGTTGAAGGGGCCAGACCATTTTATGTGCATGCTTATAAGTTTAGCACCACTGTATAGAAATAACCATTTCCCCTGTTTCTGAGTATTTAAATAGATTTCTTTTGTTTGTTTTTTAGTTAGTAAAAAAAAAGGGAACCTCTGTACACAGGTAAAGTGTGTCCATATTATGCAATGCTAATCAAGAATTTATGGACATGAAAGGACGCCTGGATGGCTCAGTTGGTTAAGCGTCTGACTTTGGTTCAGGTCATGATCTCACAGTCTGTGAGTTTGAGCTCCATGTCAGGCTCTGTGCTGACAACTAAGGGCCTGGAGCCTGCTTTGGATTCTGTGTCTCCTTCTCTCTCTGCCTCACTCCTGCTTGTCCTCTGCCTCTCTTTGTCTCTCAAAAATAAATTAATGTTAAAAAAATTTAAAAAAAGAAATTATGGACTTGGGAAACTTCTTCAAGAAATAAAGTAAAGCAGGCAAACAAAATTATAGGATAATGCATAAAGCATTACTTCGTTTGTGTTTAAAAAGAATAACAAAACTAGATCTTAAAAAGAAAATTAAGTTTTATTTTAAAATTAAGTTTTATTAAAAAAAAGTATGACATTGCAAAAATTCAAGTGAAAAAGTGACATGATCAGATTTGAAAAATGTTGCTTGCAGTGTCGTGGAGGATAGAGTGTGTATGTGTGTGTGTGTGTATGTGTGTGTGTGTGTGTGTGTGTGTGTGAGATGAAGTGCTAATATATGCAAAGCAGTGGAAAATGGGTGGAAAAAAATTCAATGCCTCTTTTCTCTCTGGTTCAAAAAGGCTTTTTAGAACTATTTGAATTAGCATTTCACTTGCTTTTTAAACTTATCCCAAAGAACTGAATGCCAGACAAAAATCTGAGCTCAGATGTTGGGAGATGAGGTGTTCTTGATGAGTGAGGTAAAAGGGTAAAGGAGAAAGAGAAAGGCTTGAGGAATAAAGAAGGGGCAAACTCACTTAGAGACATTCATTAGAAGTTATTCCTCTTTTTTGATTAAATTTTCACATTGCATTATTTGAGGAGGTTATTTACTAAATTAACTATATCTTTCCTACCCTACTCCCCAAATCTATCAAAGACTAACATCCCCTTAAATGATATCTTTCTCATTTCATGAATTATCAGTACCTCAATAATTGGTCAATATTAAGGAAATGTTAACATAAATAACTCTTGAAAAGTCTTTCCAGAATGAGAAAATGTAACATTTGCGTATTTTGCCCACTTCTCTCACAATTTCTTCCAAACTTACATTTACTTTTAGTGATCTCATTCATTGTCACGATTGTAAGTGCCATCTATACAGTTAAGAATGTTTAAAGCCTCATTGAAATCCAAATATACATCTCCAGCCCTGATCCCTCCCCTTAACTCTGTTTTTGTTACCTAATTGACATCTCCATTCACCTCAAGCCTAACATATGCACAACCTAATTCCTAATCTTTCCTTTAACCTGTTCTTTCTTTAACTTTTCTTATTTCAGGCTTTCCGTACATGGCAATTAAATTATTTTCCTGTTATACAAAGCAAAAATGTTTCAATTAAGAAGCTGATATCAAGAAATTAATAACTTAGGGACATCTGGGTGGCTCAGTCGGTTTAGTATCCATCTTCAGTGCAGTTCATGATCTCTTGGTTCATGAGTTTGAGCCCTGCGTAGGGCTCTGTGCTGACAGCTCAGAGCCTGGAGTCTGGTTTGGATTCTGTGTCTCCCTCTCTTTCTGCCCCTCCCCTACTCATGCTCTTTCACTGTCTCTCTCTCTCAAAAATAAACGTTAAATAGGGTGCCTGGGTGGCTCAGTTGGTAAAGTGTCCGCCTTAGGCTCAGGTCATGATCTCATGGTTCGTGGGTTCAAGCCCCGCGTCAGACTCTGTGCTGACAGCTCAGAGCCTAGAACCTGCTTCAGATTCTCTGTCTCCCTCTCTCTGCCCTTTCCCTGCTCATGGTCTCTGTCTCCCTCCCTCTCAAAAAATAAATAAAGACATTTAAAAAAAATAAACATTAAAAATTTTTCTATAAAAAAGTTAATAAGTTAACATTGGGAAATTAATATATATGAGGTTCAGCTCTCCACAGATTTTCTGTTTCCTCATTTTACATTGTTATTTTTTGTTTTCTAATCTCCCATACCGTTAGCCCTTTCTCTTAATTGTTAATTTACATATATCATGAGGTAAATTAGCAAAAATGCATACTTAAAAACAGTATTAAAAGGGAAGAAGATGAATTATAGTTTGTGCAAAGATATGTGAAGTACTTAGGGGATACTGCCTACCACACCATTTCTCTGGAGATCTGGGTTTAACTTTGCAAATAGATTTGGGAGCCTGAAAGATAACAATTAAAACAGTACAGTAATTTTCAAAAGTTTCTTCAAAAAATAGTTTCTCCATTTTCCTAATGCTAAAGAATATTGAGAAAACAAAGACTAAGGCAGTTGTCTAGGACTTCATAGGAGTATACTGGAAATGCTGGAAGAAGGAATAGGAAAGCTATTAAAAATAATTTTGACAGGGATAGAAATTGCTATCTTCTCCAAAAAATGCCATAAAGTTGCATATGTTCATTTATTGAGGTATTCAACAAACATTTATTGAGCACTTACTACATATAAGTTTTGGGGATCATATAACAAGTAAGAGACAATAAGTCTAAGCCCTTGGCTTTCACTCTAGAGAGAAATAGATTATGAATAAGTAGACAAAGAAATACATAATTTTAATGTGTGGTTTGTATTAGGGTAGAGACAAACTATACAAGGTAGTAGAAAAATCTTTCTCATAAGGTAACTAATGTGGTTAGTTTGGGGCACCTGACTGGCTCTGTTGGTAGAGCAGATGACTCTTCATCTTGAGGTCATGAGTTCAAGCCCCCACGTTAGGCATAGAAATTACTTTAAACAAAATTGAGAACTTTCAGAAGTTCTGAAGGATGAGGAGTCACCCATGCTGGAGGAGGAGAGTGACAATGGCATGAGTTTTGGGCAAAGGAAATAAATAGTACAGGCAAATAATAAATAAACACTATAAGTAAATGAGCTGGGGAAGAATTTGACTTGTATAAGAATATTTGCTACAAGTGCATACACATGTACTTTTTTCCCTGTTTATTTTTGCATTCCCATTTTTTAAACCCCCTTGGCTACCTGTTCATATTGAAAAAATACCAGCTGGGATCCTTATTTACATTGGATTGGATTTGTTGATAGAAAATTTCCCTTATGTTGATTGGAGTTTGGCTGACTGTTTTCCTGGGGGAGCAAAAATATCAGTGTCTACAGGTCTTTTCTGTGTGACCATTCAGTTGTTCCAGAAAACATCCCAGTAGTTTCCTACCAACATCACAAAGAGAGTTCTGGACTCTTCTCTGTGGAGAAGCAAGAAATGTAGTAAAAAAATAATATCAAGTTTCAGCTTACAGGATGAGAATGATTTTTGTATTTACAGGTATGGGCAAAGTATGGGAAAAGGTATGGGAAAAGTGATAAAGTTACCGGCTTTAGAATGTGAAGGTGAAGGTAGGACATTGAGGTAGAAAAATCCATTCAGTGGGAGAAAATGCAGGTCTGTCATTCAAAAAGTATAAGTTTTCATATCATTAGGACAGAGTTGGAAAAAAAGAAGAAAAGCATCCAGAGGAATTATATTTATTTATTTATTCCCCTTTTTAAAATTTTATTTTATTTGAGAGAGTGGAATGAATTTTTTTTCTTTTTTACAAATAGTTTATTGTCAAGTTGGTTTCCATATAACACCCAGTGCTCAACCCCACAAGTACCCTCCTCCATGCCCATCTCCCTCCTCCCCTCCTCACACCCATCAGTCCTCAGTTTGTTCTCATCATTCAAGAGTCAGGGGAATTATATTTAAAAGGGGCTGAGACTTAGATATAATTCAAATTAGGTGTTAGAAATAGATGTAGAGTCCATTAAATAAGACAAATGGAAGATAGTTAAACTTCAGGTTAAATGAAAACAATGGAACAACTGACAAATTCATTGACACTGTAAGTTTTGCCTTATTTTCCTGTAGAATTGACTTGAGATTTTTGGGTGTGCATGAACTTTTTTTTCACCTAAAAGGCCAGTTTCAAATAAACATAAGAAAAGTTGTTCAACGTCACTAGCTTTATGGAAATACAAAATTAAAACTATGATAAGATCCGACTACACATCCATTAGAATGGCTTAAATTAAAAAAAAAGATGTGAACACCAGGTGCTGACTGGGATAAGAGGTCACTGGAACTCCCACACATTGCTAGTAGGAGCTGAAAATGTATGGCCACTCTATAAAACAGTTTGGCAGTTTCTTATAAAGTTAAATGTACATTTACCAATGACCCAACAATCATGGTCTTGGGTATTTATCACAGGGAAATGAAACTTGTGTTCATACAAAAACCTGTATATGAATGTTTGTAGAACTTTTAGTCATAATCACCCCAGAGCGGAAGCAACCTAAATGTTCTTCAACAGGTGAATGTTACTCAGCAATCCATAAGAAAGAACTAACTATTGACTCATGGAGCAATTTGGATGAATCTCAAAGACATTATGTTAGTCTCAAAGGTTATGTACTGTATGATTGATTACATTTATATGACTTTTTTTAAAAGACAAAAAATATAGTATGCAGGTCAGTGGTTGCCAAGGGTCAGAAAAATGGTGTGAGTATAAAGGGGTAGCGTTTTTTGGAGTGATAGGACCCTTTGATTGTAGTGTTGGTAACACATTTATACATGTGTTAAAATTAATAGAACTGTAGACAAAAAGTTAATTTTACTACATGGTAATTATTAAAAAATTTTAAGTGTCTTAAAAAAAACAATTTGGCAACAGCCATAAAAATTTAAGCACATGTTGTCCTTAGCAATTCCACTTCTAGGAATGTATACACCTACACTGTTCATATGGTAGCCAATGCCCACATCTGATTACTGAGCATTTGAAAATTGGCTCACCTAAATACAGTTGTAATTTAAGTGTAAAAAGCACTCTGGATTTCAAAGAACTACCACAAATGAAAGAATGAACAGTATCTCATTACAAATTTTTCACATAAGTATCTATGTTGAAATGATAATTTGGACATAATAAATATAATATATTTTTAAAATTTAAGAAATAAGCCTTTTTGTGCCTTCAGGATGCATATTAATATTTATGTGATTCATTATCATGTTTCAAAATTATAGTGTCATGGGGCACCTGGGTGGCTCAGTTGGTTAAGCCTCCGACTTCGGCTCACGTCATGATCTTGCGGTTTGTGAGTTTGAGCCCCGTGTCGGGCTCTGTGCTGACAGTTCAGAGCCTGGAGCCTGCTTCAGATTCCTCCCTCTACCCCTCCCATGCTCATGCTCTGCCTTTCTCTGTCTCTCAATAATAAATAAAAATGTTTAAAAATTAAAAAACAACAACAAAATATAGTATCATAGATCATTTGCAGAAAGGTGTTCTGAGAACTTTAATCTGAAATGCAAACTGTAATGGAAATGCCCCTTCCTCCAACTGTGTTCATTTAGCACTGTTTAATGTATAATCATTTACATATTATTCTGAGAGTTTTGATATAGTAGGATCAAAGATTTTGTTTACTTTATGCACCCAAATTCCATTTATTCCCATATTGCATTGACAATATGATAAACTAGTTTTGTAAATTCCTGATTTAAAACCAATAATTTGGTTCTTAAGTGAATGGCATTGAGTATACTTATTCTTTATATATAAATTTGTTTTTCTAACTAAAACTGCCCATTTAATTGTCTACTTCATGAGTTCTGTAGTAGATCTTTGGGGGCAAAAGAGGATTTCAGAAAAACTTTGATTTATTCTTTTTTCATGATCTCTACATCAAAGTGGAATTTTCCTTGCTTGATTACACTTAGGGGAAGGGGTGGACATGAAGGGGGAAAATCAAAGTAAACTATGCTTTAGAATGAAATGAAAAGAAAAAGCAATCACAGCCTGGAAAACAAATTTGCCTCTTTAGTTTTATATTGTTTTAGCTAAACCTTGTGATGAGGTAATTCCTGGTGAACTACTTATTTCTTACAAGTGCTGCTCTTGTGTTGCTATCTTGGTATTTAGGAAAGAACAAATTAAGATGCAGAGTCAATACATGTTTGTTGAATTAGGTAGATGTGTTCATTATTGGTATTGCATTTTAAAAAGATGTAAAATGTGGAAGCATTCTGAATAATGTGCTTTTAGATTTATTTTTTAAGTGGCAACTGTTAAAGTTTAAAATAAATACTAGGTAAAACGTTATTCATAATTTCACATTCTGTAATATTATAATTAAAATTGAACAGGAATCCAAAAACATGTAATTTCAAATACATTAGTGTAACATCATGTTTCCTTTGATGATTTTCATCCTAGTATGAATCTGAGAATAGTTTTGCAGAACAACAACGAAAACCCAAAAGGAAATATTTTATTTTAAACAATAGATTTTATATTGGTTTATGCTTTTGATTGCTGTCGATTATCTGCTATCTGATGCAACCCTAATTTTAGGAAAGGGGCCTCCCTTACCTTTTACCTTTACCTTTTAAGACTTTGAACTAGCAATATTTAAGTCTTGCCTAGAAATAAAAGTGTCGCATTCTCAACTTCTGAAAATAGAAACTACACTGGGTTATAACTTGTAAAACCTTCTCCCTCGATTTAAGAGACACTGAAAGTTAGGTTTGGAATGCTTTGCCATTTGCAGAAAGCAATTTGATTTGGATTTACCTTGATCTAATTAGTTGATGACTTAATTTGAGTTTGGAAATTGCATATAGAGATCATATTTATGTATTCTGTTAACACAGAATATTTTTTTCAAATTTAGTTATTTTCCAATGGAAATGTTTAGAACCTTTTGATTTTTGTATGCACACACATGTGCACACACACACAATTTCTTAAATTTACAATATTTCAAACTAATTCAGAGGTGGGATTAGGGTGGGATTATAGAGAACTGTCCCTTACCTTATATACTTCTGTAATATTTTATTGTTTTCTGTGTGCCAGGAGGACATTACTTTGGGGAAGAAAGAGAAACATTCAAGGGGCTTTTTAAAAACTACTCATTTGGTGCACCTGAGTGGCTCAGTTGGTTGAGCCCACTCTTGATTTTGACTCAGGTCATGATCTCAGGGTATGTGAGAGCAAGCCCTGTGTTAAGGTCTGCACTGACAATGTGGATCCTGCTTGGGATTCTCTCTCTCTCCCTCTGTCTGCCCCTCCCCTGCTTGCTCGCTCTCTCTCTCTCTGTCTCTCAAAAATAAACTTTTTTTTTTTAAAGAAAAAGTGAACTTAAAAAATTAATAAAAAGTAGTAATTTTTATGCATCTTACACAGATGCAATTTATTTCATTTTGATAGCAGTTTTTTAAGGTAGATTTTTCCATTCATTTGAGAAAAGTAATGATCTATATATAGACCCAATATATTTCCAACGTTGGTGCTGTAGGAAAATTGTAACTTACTGTATATTTCTCGCAGTTTCTGGTTTTTCAGAAATCATTGTTAAATGCTTGTATTGTTTTGTAGAATTGACTAACCCATATAAGCAACCTGCAATTATTATATTATCTTTTACATAGATTTTATTTTCTACTTTTGTAATACATGCTCAGTTAATTGTAAGCTGCCACTGATCATTTGTGGAAAGATAACATGACTAGCAAGTGATTCATAACTCTCCTGTGAGAATCACACTCAAAAGATACAGAAGTTCTTAAAAAGTATATAATAAATTTAGGCACTGCTATCCAAGCCAATGTTGACAAATGAAATATAAAATAATATATTGTATGACACTCATATTGACAGCTTAGAATGGGAAAGTTTTCAGAGTCATTATTCCATTTACAATTATTATTAGTGCTCACAAGTGTGTAATGTTGACATTGATTTGCATCTGGAACCACAAAGTCTTTACAAAATTATCTTTGACATTCAGTGATGACAAGTGAACTAAATATTTTTACTTTCCAATATGTCAGAATTACTGCCTACTAATTTAGAAAAGTACTTGTGGAGTGAAAAGTGAAAGATAATTGTTGTGATATTCATTACAATTATGATTAAAGATAACATGGTTTAATTTTACTGCTAAAGTCTTCAATGCTTCCTCCATGTAGAAGGAAATGCTAACTTCTTTAACATATGGCTCTGAAGTGAGAATATAAATTTGCTTAAGAATTTCAATTTTAGCAGATTTTAAAAGAAAGCTTTGACTTTTATTTCTAACTTCTGAGTTACCTAAGGAAGTCAATTTATGACAGGAATGCTAAATAACAGAAACTGATATGAAGGAGATGTATTGAGATTTCATATAATGTACTTTGACTTTAACATGTTTTTAAGATTGATTTGTAATTTGGCATTGTGAGTGCAAATCCACATTTTAAAAACTGAAGATTTTCTTATTCAGTATCAATAGAATAAAATAATAAATAATTCTGAGTCTTAGGGTATTGGTGGGCTTCAAAAATTACTGAGGAAAAGAGTCAAGAAAACAAGGTCCACATGTTTGGGAATCAGACTTAGAGGCTAAGAAAGACAAAGGACACTTGAGATCGAAATGAAGAGAAAGGGGATTCTAGGACAGTTTTATACCCCAGAGATCCTTAAAGTAGCAACTAATGAAAATTTAATGTTTGTGGGAGAATGAATGAGGGCACATTGAGGGAGGCAAGACAGAGACCCTGAGAAATGTATGTGTAAGAATTCTACAAGAAGAGTGGTAGGGCTGACTGAATTAGATGAATGGAATCTGGGAGGTGATACTATGCAGGAGGGGCAGAAAGAGTGGGATTACGTTGGTAAAAAACTGGTAATGAGTTTCTGAAATAATTTCATTTAATGTAAAATAAATTGGTAGCCACTGTCAAATATCTGATATTAAAGTACAAAAGAAAGATTTTCCCCAGATTTAGTACTAGATATTTCTTTCTTCTTCTTCTTTTCTTTTTTTTTAAAGTGATCTCTGCACCCAATGTGAGGCTCAAACTCATGACCCTAGATGAGTAAGATGCTCTACTTACTGACTGAGCCAACAATAGGTATTTCTTAATCATCATCAGCAGCAGTAACAGATATTTTTTGAGTTGCTGACTTTAACTTTGGTTAAAACACTTTTTGGAGATTGGTTTAAGAGAAAAAAAGTCAATTGAAGTTATCAAAGATTTAAATCTAAAATGCCAAATTATAAGTATTAAAAGGGAATAGGATAATTATTTTTAATATTAAAGAACAGTTACCAGCTGTAACACTGTAGCTGGATTTTATCCATATTATATTTGGAGTTTATCCAAATTTTACTTTATTAATAATAATGAAGATTGGAGAACATAAACAGAATTTTATTTTTAGCTCATCTAACTTATTTGATAGTTACTTAAAGGGAGATTTAAAAAAATAATAATATCCCATTGATTTTTTCCTTCCCATAGTTATACTTTCTTTCTATTACTATATTTAGTAACATTCTTTTGCTCTTTAAACAATGTTTAACCTTTTGACTCAAATTCAATTCAGAATTAGGTAAAAGATTGAATAGACATTTCCCCAAAGAAGATGTATACAAATGTCCAAGAAACATATGAAAAGATGGTCAACATAATTAGTCTTCAGGGAAAAGGAAATCAAACTACAATGAGATACTACTCCATACCCACTAGATGGCTATAATCAAAATGACAGAAAATGACAAGTGTTGGTAAAAATGTGGAGAAATTGGAACTCTCATACATTGCTGATATGAATATAAAATGGTACAGCCATTTTGGAATACAGCTTGGCAATTCTTCAAGAGTTAGATCCAGAATTAGCATATGATTCAACAATTCCATTGCTAGGTATATAAATACTGAAGAGAATTGAAAACATATGTCCATACAAAAACTTGCACATTAATATTAATAAGAGTATTACTGATTATTTGGCCTAAAGGGGAAACAACCCAAAAGTCATTTGCGATGAATGGAAACTACAGTGTGATATATCCATTCAGTGTAATGCTTTTCAATCAAAAAAAGAATGAAGTACTGATCCATGCTACAGTATGGATGAACACGAAAACAATATGCTGTGTGAGAAAAAGCCAAACAGAAAAAGCTATATACTCTATGGTTTCATTTGTATGAAATGTCTAGAACAGGCAAAACCACAGAAACAGAATGTAGATTAGTGGTTGCTTAGGTCGGGGGACAAATAGGGAGTGGCTGCTAATGTTTACAAGTTTCTTTTTAATATGATAAAAGTATTCTGTAATTAGATAGTGGGGATTGTTCCAATATTTTGTGAATATACTAAAACAACTGAATTGTACACTTGGAGAATATTATGGTATATCAGTGTTTTAGATTTTTTTGTTGTTCTTTCTTTTAAAAAAATGAAGTTACCTTTTAAGGCAACATAAAATGTTAGGTATAATGGAGGATAAAGATAGAAGGTAAACTAGAGTCAGATGGTAACATTTTTTATTATTGATTTGTAGAAGTTCTTTATATATATGTATACTAGACTTGTATTAAATATATGAATTGCAGATTTTTTTTTTCCCATTCTTTGGATTGTCTTTTCACATTCTAAGTAATGTTTTTTGAAGCCCAAAAGTGTGAATATTTATTGAATTCCAATTTTTTTTTCAGTTACTTGTGCTTTTGGTTTTATATCTAAGAAACCATTGTTTAATTCAAGGTCATAGAAATCTGATCCCATGTTTCCTTCTAAAATTTTTATAGCTTTACTTCTTACATTTATGTCTTTGATCTATTTTGGGTTAATTTTTTCATATGATGTGAGGCAGGGGCAAAGGATACTGCTTTTTTTTTTTTTTCTTTTTTAAACCTTATTTTTATGCTTATTTCTGAGAGAGAGAAAAAGAGTGCAAGTGGGGGAGGGGCAGAGTGAGGAGGAGACAGAGAATCCCAAGGAGGCTCAGCGGTGTCAGCATGAAACCCGATGCAGGGCTTGAACTCATGAACCATGAGATCATGACCTGGGCTGAAGTCAGACGCTTAATTGACTGAGCCACCCAGGCACCTCTTTTTCTCTTAAATACTTTATTTTTAAGTAATTTCTACACCCAACATGGAGCCCAAATCCACAACCCCAAGTTGCTCCACTGACTGGGCTAGCCAGACACCCCAAAAAAGGGTACTTCTTATCCTACTTGTCTACAGAATGAATTTTTACAGTTTTTGACTTTAAATGAAAGTGTTTCTGTATTTGGGCTAGTCTTTCCCTTTTCTGAATCATCTCCAAATTCTACTTGTCCTTTATTGTTTACCTCAAATGCCCATAAATCATTTTAAAATTTCTTTTACCCCAGAAACCAGCAATAATCTTATCTTTCCTGTGACTTTATCTATATTCTTCTCATTGCACCTTTGTCATTTTCCATCTGGTGTTACAGCTATATATGTAAATGTATTAGCATTTCCTCCCTGAGTGCAAATCCATAGTTTAATTTGTTTTCCATAGTATAGCATTTAGTATTTATCTGTTGACTGAATTCTGATAATAGACTTCTGGTATAGTGGAGGCAAAATGAAATTACAATTGTTTAGAGAAGGAATAAGATTAAC
The DNA here is from genome assembly GCF_003009895.1 of Hyaena hyaena. Lineage (NCBI taxonomy): Eukaryota > Metazoa > Chordata > Mammalia > Carnivora > Hyaenidae > Hyaena > Hyaena hyaena. The sequence goes on from NW_024081163.1 coordinate 774,680, forward strand.
CTAAAACACCAAAAGAATAGCCATCTTCAATGACTTCTTTGTAGAATGTATCTTTTATTGGTTCTTTAATAATTTTATTATCCAAGTATTTAAGAAAAACATGGACTTTTACTGTAAAATGACTTTTCCCTTACGGCATCAAGTTATAAATGTCATTTTTTATGGGATTAGAAATGGAAGACATTAGATAAAAACATTCTTTGAGGATAGGTGGAAAACTGCATTATGAAATGTAACTAGCCAGTTAGAAATGATTAATAATGTTGCTTATAATTTAAATTTTATTTTAAATGGTAATCTTTTTTTTAAATAAATGGATGTTTATAGATAATAGTGAAAAAAATGTTTTCTTAAAAAAACCCTGCAGTGCTTGTAATTGGAAATGTTTCTGGAAAACCTGAGTAATACATTGCCCTACTAAAGAAAATTGCCTGGGAAAAAACTGTGACTGACAGTTTATGTTAAGGTTTGCAATCTTGCACAGGTATCATGCCAAGTTTTCATTTATTCACTTTCTTGAAAGTGGAAAGAAACTTAGAAAATCACAGGCTTACCACAGAGTTCCTTTAGAGAAAGCATTGTGTTGTGAAAGGATGTCACACTGAGACTGCCTATAGTTGTAGGCAGTGATTCTTTAAGATATGGAAGCCTGTTGCTAGGTCTTATAAGGTCATTTTAAGAGGCTACAAATTGAGCAAAAAATCAAGTTCTTTCTTTGTTGTTACAGAAAAGTAAAGGCAGTTCCATGACCTTTGATATTTGATGTATAGGTTAGGGCTGTTTTTAACAAACTACTAAGCCAGTTAAAAGATTTGTTAGAACTAGATGCTCATAAAATGAAGCAGTATAGTAGAGAGTACTGAGATACACTTGATTTGGGACTTGTAAATTAATATTAAATATTTTCAGCTGCATGGATGGACCTTGAGGGTGTTATGCTGAGTGAAATAAGTCAGGCAGAGAAGGACAAATACTATATGTTTGCATGTATAGGAGGATTAGGAGGAACTTAACAGAGGACCGTGGGGGAGCAGAAGGGAGGAAATAGTGGGGGAGAGGGAGAGAGGCAAACCATGAGAGACTCTTGAATGCTGAGAACAAACTGAGGACTGATGGGTGGGGGTGGGGAGGGGGAAGATGGCCATAGAGGAGGGCACTTGTGGGGATGAGCACTGGGTGTTATATGGAAACCAACTTGACAATAAACTATTTGTAAAAAAAAAAATTATTTTTTCAGCTGCAAAGAGTTGTGTTTTCAGAAAAACGCCAGTCTTATTTTGAATTAGTATGGTCTTCAATGACTTCAGTTGTTGCTTTTTAATCAATTTAATTTCATTTATTTTATTTGCTATCAAATACATATTTTTCATAAATAACCTTTTCTGTTTGTTTTTGATGTATAATATTCCAATAACTGAACTATCATATATTGAGTCTCCATCATGAACCACCTATAATCTCATTGCTAAAGGAGAGGTACACAAAATATCCTCTTCTCCAAATTTATTTATGTAGGGATATATTATTGGTGATGTGTGTCTTTGAATGTGTAGCATGTAAATAGCTTATCACCTACTGTCAAGGTAAGAGTAATAAGATTATTGTCTTAGAAATATTTTTAGGCCATTGTTTTATGATATGAAATCTTGTATATATGTACAAGTACTGTGTGCATGTGTGCGTGTGTGCTTGCACACAAGGTACTTATACATATGTGGTTTTACAATCATAATCCACTCTTCCAATGACTAATTTTGTAATCCTAATTCACTCTTCAAGGACTAACTTTATTATTAGGTAAGTCTCTTCATTAGTGTTCATCATTCTACTCTTATAATTTAATTTGTGTCTTAAAGGTTTTCAGCATTTGATATTCCTGTTTTTACTTTTTAAAATATACATTGTTCCAGAATGTATCAACTTTTAAATTATTTATTATGTTAGAGATCTTCCTTTTATCATTATTTTAATCATGTGTCCTTGAGTAAATTACTTTTTTGTGCTTTATTTTCCTCACCTATAAAATGGGGATTATAATTATGACCTACTTCATAGAGTGTCAAGATTAAATAATTCTTGTAAATATTTTAGAATAGTGCTTGTTGCAAATTAACACTAATAAGTGATAGCTATTATTAATATTTAGCACCCTAGAGAGATTAATTGATTTGATAGGAGATTTATGATTGGTATACATAGTAGGGCATCTCTAATTGCTTGCTTCCCATGTTTAAGAGCATAGTAAAGTGATTTACAGGATAGTCTGGAGGGGAAGTTTAGCTTATGATAATCTTCCACAAATAATTTCTTTTGAGACTTCTTTGTAAATGTTACTCCATAATATATCCATATTTATTTTAATATAAATTATTGCAGTTACCATTTATTTTGTTTTTCTCTTTCTCCTTCTTCAATATACCCCTATTTTTTAAATAAAATTGAACCAGCAAAAAGATGTACCACATTTGTCTTATGGTTTTGCCTACCTTATGGCAACTGGCCAAACTCATTTAGTTACTCATACTCCAATTTGAGATAATCAGATAGACTTTGGGGAAGGATTGACCAAAAAAGATGAGAAGCTGCCAAAACAAGAAGAGACGTTGATGAGAAAGAGAATAGAATGTTGTGAGATTGGGTTATTTATAAAAACATTTGGCTTTTAAATATTTTTTTCTGTATAGATTATCATTATCACGACATTATCTAATCCTTATTACCTCTCCAAATACCATCACGTTAGGGATTAGTGCTTCAACATATAAATTTTGGGGGAAGGGAGAGGACACAAGCATTCAGTATGTAACATGAGAAAAAGAAAGCTAACAACTATTATTCACTATAACTTGTAACTATAATTAATTCAACTTAAGGAATTATGAGTAGCTCAATATAAACTAAGTGTAGTGTGACTGAATTTGTATATAATAATAATTTATACAAGAGTACATGTTATTTTTTATAATACACAGGCATGTTGCATAGTTGGTTACCTACAGTGCCTGGGACTTGAGCACTTGTAACATGGACAGGTTTGTCATTAGGTCTCCCAACTTCTCTTATCAATGTTCTTTCTCACTCTTTCCTTGCTTCCAGTATCTCCTGTCTTCTTTTCTTCCAAGTGTGTTTTTAGGAAACCATATGATAACTGTAGTCAAACTGAATTGTAAGTAACTTTCTGAAATTACAAATACAATGTTTTCTCTTTCTAGAGTATGGGATTATCATAGAAGCCAAAACACTTAAGTGACTTATGCTGCTTCTGATAAAAAACCAAGTTAAACATATTTTCTTAATTTGCTAATGAATGAATGAATGAATGATATCAGTACTATAATGTAAAAGTTTATTTGAGTTTTTTCAGGATTTGGTATATCACATGTGGATATAATTGACAACTTGGATAAAGATTCATAAACAGTGATTTTAAATTGGGAGGATGTGTTATAATCATGAATTTATTTTTATTGATCACTTATGTACTGTGCATTTTTTAAAAGCTTATTTTTATTTATTTTGAAAGAGAAATAGAGAGCAAGCAGGGGAGGGGCAGATTAAAAGGGAAGCAGAATGCCAGTCAGGCTCTGTGCCAAGAGATGTGGGGCTTGAACTCATGAACCCTGAGATCATGGCCTTAGCTGAAGTTAGGAGTTGGATGCTTAATTGACTGAGACACCCAGGGACCCCTGTACTCTGCATTATAAGTACTAAAGTACCTCCGTGAACAAATAAAATTACTGCTGTCTTTTGAAGACATTACGTTTTAGTAGTGACACAGATGAAAAGCAAGATACTTGAATACGGAATAAGTTAGCTAATGATAAGTGCATGAATATATTAGAGTCTACAGAGTCATAGTATGTTTTTCTATATATGTATGTCAATTTGCTATTTTATATAGGGTGGTCAGGAGGCTTCTCATAAGGTGACATTTAATTTTAGGGACTAAATTGAAGTGATGGAATAAGCTGAGTAGATATTGGGAGAAGGGCATTCTGGTCAAATGAAACAGAACAAAGAAAGGTCTTGAAGCATGAGCAAGCTAAAGGGAATGAAAGGAAAAAACAAGAGGCCAGTACAAGAGGGGCTGAGTAAATGATTGGGACAGATCAGAGAGGTTCAAGGATCAGATCCTGTATAACCTTAGAGAGCATAGTAAAGACAGTCTTTTACTCTGAGAAAGAAAAGGCATTACAAGTTTATTTTGGTTTCTGCATATGTACAATGTGGTAGAAAAGCAAGAGTGAAAGCAGTGTTACCAGTTAAAAGTTATTCAGCATTTCTAGTCAGACATGATAGCGTCTTAGAGCAGTGTGGTGGCAGTGGAGTCACATTCTAAGTGCATGCCTAGACGGCAGAGTCAACGGATTTTTGCCATTGTATTGAATGGGGGTATAAGAGAAAGAAAATAATAAATGAAACCTTACTAGTAACTGGCTGACTAACTGGTTGAATGGAGTTGCTTTTTACAAGAGATGGGTAAGCATGCTGGGGAAATAGGTTTGGGAAGACCAAGAGTTCTTAGTCTTGTAAATTCTAAGTTGCTTATTAGATAGCTAAGAGGAAATGTCAGGTAGGCAACCGGATACATGACTCTGGCTTTCGTTAGGGAGGATGGCATTGTAGTTAACAATCTGAGAAACCTCAGTTTATAGATGGTATTTAAAGCCATTGATCTGGATTGGATACAACCAGGAAGTTAAGTGCATGTAGAGAAAAGAAGAGGTCCAAAGATTGAGTGTGGATTACTTTAATGTTTAGATTTCAGTAAACAGAGGAAAAATCAAGAAAGGAGACTTAGAAAAAGTAACCACTAAAACAGGAGAACCAAGACAGTATGGTGTTTCAAAAGAGAAGCAAAGAAAGTGTTTCAAGGAGGAGAGCATGGTCACCTGTATCAAATGTTCCTGAGTAAATAAAATGAGTCTATTGGTGATCTTGAAGAGTATTTCAAGGAAGAGTGCGATGAAAGCCTGACTGTAATGAGTTCATGGAAGGAAGGAAGGAAAGAAGGAAGGAAGAAGGAAGGAAGGAAGGAAGGAAGGAAGGAAGGAAGGAAGGAAGGAAGGAAGGAAGGAAGGAAGTGAGGTGGGGGGGAAGGGAAGGAAGGAAAAGAAGTGGAGATGGTGGATATACAAAAGTTTTTTTCAATGGATTTTTCTATAATCAGATGAAAGAAGTCAGGCAGTAGCTGGAGAAATCATGGAGTCCATGGAGGTTTTGTTTTTAACTTCTTTTGCTTTCTAGAATGGAGAAATATTAAATGTATTGTATAATAGTGAGAATAATCAAAGATAAAATTTGATAGTGCAAGAGGGAGAATGGAAATCTGCAGTTTTAATGCCCTTGAGAAAGCTTCAAAGAATGGAATCCAATACTCAATACAAGGCAGGGTGCTTGGATAGGAGCCTGGAAAATTCATTCATTGTAATAAGAGGGAAGGCAGAATACATGCATCAGAATATAGTTTGTCATATTTGGTGTGGGGGCATCTGGAAGCTTTATTCTGGTTGCTTTTATTTCCTCAGTGAAATAGGAAACAATCAATTGGAAGTAAATAAAGAAAAGGATACTGAAGATTTGGGGAGAGAGAATTGTGCATTAATCACTGAGGAAAGTAAGACAGTGATTAGTGAAATATAGTTGCATTACTGGGAATTGCTAAGGGCTTACTTGAGGTTACTTCTTAAAGTGAAATCAGTCAATATGGTAAGGCTTTTTTCTTCAGGCTTTTTTTTTTTTTTTTCATTTCACTGATGAGGAACAGTGAAAAGTGGTAAGAAGCTGGGAAGACAGAAGATGGTCAGAGAATGGAATGCTTGAAATTAGTGATAACAAGGTCTTGGTTATAACTATGGCTGAGGAAGGGGAGGGCAAGACTATTGAAAATAAATGCCATATAAATGAGAGGACAAGGTATTAGGGTGATTTAAATTGGTGCTGAAGTCACTGAGAGTTATGACAAGTGATAGTGGAGACAAAAACAAGGGAGGGAGGGAGGAAGGGGTGGAAAAGGATCTGGGCCATATATATATATATATATATATATATATATATATATATATATATATATTTGGCAATGGATTCTTGTATGAAAAATACCTGTTCTGAAAGAGGAAGACAGATGAAGAATTGGGGATGTCTTAGAAAGGAATAGAATAAAGGTTGATTTAGTTAATTTTTTAAAAAATGTTTATTTATTTTTGAGAGAGAGTACAAGTGAGGGAGGGACAGAGAGAGAGAAGGAGACAGAGGATCTGAAGCAGGCTCTGCACTGACAGCAGACAGCCTGATGTGGGCCTCAGACTCATGAACCGTGAGATCATGACCTGAGCCGAAGTCAGACACTTACCTGACTGAGCCAGCCAGGTGCCCCTAGTTAATTATTTTTAAGTATCCAAATGATATTTGAGTGTGGGATGCTGAGTAATTTTTTCTGTTTTCACAGAAGGAGTATGGAATATGTTTATGTTGCCTGATTATTTTAACTCTGCTCTAATGTACACATATAGTACCTTTAAGAAATCAAAATAGCATGTTTTTCTATTCTTTTACTTTTCATGAAAAGAGGAGATTTTAAGCAAATTGCTATTAAATATTCCTCCCCTAGGGAGAAAATAAAGTTCCCATGAGAGTAGATGAAAAACATTAAAATTAACTTAGGAAAAAAAGATTTATTCTATTCTTTCTGTTTAAGCATATTAGAAGAAATTATGTAACAAATTGGTAAAGGCTTATGGTGAAGTTGAATTAAAAATGTGATGTGTTTGAAACATCTTCAAAGCTAATTTGAAATTTTTTAATGAGTAGAGATCATTTTTAGGAAGATCCCATAAGGAGCAAAAGGACTTCTCATGAATTATGGGATTCTATTAGGTGAGTTGTTCTAGGTTATCCATTGTTTCACAGTTTGATATTTCTAGCAATCCATATTATGGAAAAGATTGTGAGAACTTGATCATAATGAAGCTAGGGCTTTGGAGGTAGAAGACCTTCATCTGCCTCAGTCTTTCTTTCTTTGGAAATACTGCTTTTATTTAGTTAAGACATTTCTTGGGGCACCTGGGTAGCTCAGTCAGTTAAGCATTTGACTTTTGATTTCAGCTCAGGTCATGATCTCATGGTCATGAGATCAAGTCCTGCATCCATCTTCATGCTGAGCATGGAGGGGATTCTCTCCTTCTCTCTCTGCTCCTCCCCCGACTCAAATAAATAAACATTTTAAAAGAAAGACATCTCTTTATAGAAATTTAGTATTAGAAAGGCTCTTAAAATTGTTTTAGCCAGTTTTTCATTTTATTGGCAAGGAACTAGGGGAAAAAAAAGGAATTTTATTCAAATGTTAATTCAAGGGAGTTGAAACTAATGGAAATATTTAGATATTATGAAATAAAAAGGTATGTGTGAGCTTACAGAACCAAAGTAGTCTTTTGAACTCTTACAAGGAGCTTCTGAAAAAGAAATTGTCTCAGTGATTTCCCAGAGATGTATTATCTAATTACTAGTTAGTATGCTTATCAGATATATAAGAAATCTAAGCCCTCTGAAAATTGTGGCAGCATAGTATAACGTACACATATGTATTTAATGTATAGATATATTTCATATGCGAATGCACATGTAGTATTCAAGGAGAAAATTATATAAATCTTGAATGGACCTAACAGAGCAGAAAAATAGAGAAAAGTTGTCAGGGATTAAACAATAAAACCAAAACAAAAAGAAAAAAAAAATTGAAGTTAAATGTTAAGAATGATTGTAGAGAAGTGCCTGGGTGTCTAAGGGGGTTAAGTGTCTGATTCTTGGTTTTGGCTCAGGTCATGATCTCCGAGTTTCATGAGTTCCAGCCCCACATCTGGCTCTGCGCTGACATTATGGAGCCTGCTTAGGATTCTCTGTCTTCCTCTCTCTGTGCCCCTTCCCACTTGAGCTGTCTCTATGTCTCTGAAAATAAATAAATAAACTTTAATAAAACATTAGAAAATAAAACAAGTGTGAAACATTAGAAACACACATCAGTTTGCATCTAAGGTAGGCTGATCTCTCACTTATTTCATAGTTTTAAAATTTATAAATATAAAGTATTATATATGGAAACAACATATATAAATGCACTTTTTTTTTTTTCTGTGAAATCTCTAATTCTTTAAGAGGTGATTGGAGAGTTAGAAAGGGCAGGAGCAGAGCAGAGAGGTTGGCCGTAGATAGGACATGTCTGTTCCAATCAGATAGTATAGCTTTTTTCTTATCTCATGATCAACCAAGACATTTTAAGCCCTGTAGGTTTTATCTGAACTGAAATGTTTGATTTAGATAAAGGCTGTTTTCTTATTCTAGTTCTTGAAAAGAATTATTAAAATGCTATGCAAATGCATACAAACAGGGTAATAGAAACTAGAGATGACATAATCTGAACTGTTTAATCACTTCCAAAAAAGTGGGTGAATAACAAAATGTTTTTTTAATGTTTATTTTTGAGAGAGAGAGAGAGAAAGAGTACACACACACACATTTACAAGTGGGGTAGGAGCAGAGAGAGAGGGAAGGAGAATCTCAAGCAGGCTCCATCCCAACAGTGCAGAGCCTAATGTGGGGCTTGATCTCAAGAACTGTAAGATCATGGCCTGAGCCAAAATCAAGAGTCAGGCACTTAACTGATTGAGCCATCCAGGAGCCCCCAGAATGTTTTTAAAGTTCTAGTTTGTTTTCTTGAGATATTAGTTTACCTTATTAGTTTTTTGTCTCTGTTCATATTCTAAAGGGACATAAATCACCTTAACCTCTCTTGGCAGATGCCTTTAATTGTATTTGTTTATTTTTTAGGCACTGAAGTGCCATTCTTGTGATTAAGCAAGTGCATTGTGGCGTATGGTGGGCTAATGTGACAAGTATGTGGCTCGAAGCCAGTATAATACCTCTATGTTTCCAACCACACTTAGTTGTTTTCAACTATATAGTTGTTATCATTATTGTGCCTGCTACACTGTTAGGCTTATGTCTATTGTAATAGTACAAATTATTGTTTACCTTTTAAAATGTAAGTTGTGTGTTTGTTTGTTCGTAGCATCAGTTGGGAAAAATTTTTGGTATATCTTTTCAACGTTGCAAAAGGGACCAAGGATTTACAGGGATTTAGAACTACAGAAGCTTTAAAATATTAACAGCCCATTAAGTACAGGATATGGTTCATGAGGTTTAATGGGAAGTTGTTAAAACAAGATGGAACTATTCCAATGATTGGGGAGGGGTGGTTAGTGGCAAAGAACAGGGAATTTAAGAATTTAAAAAAGCTTGTTTTCCTGTAAATAATCAATGTTTAGGCATACTGCACAACAACAACAACAAACCTCTTTTACCCTGATGAGCAGTGCTTAGAGCTCAATGAGAATTCCATTTGCTCCATATGTTAACTTTCCTCTTCAGAGGATATCCAGCAATGTTTTCTTAAAAAAATTTCCTGTGGATTTGAGATGCTTGGCATTCATTAAATCAAACCTTTGGACTTTGAAATAGCACCTACTTTGTTTAACATTTAAAAAATTACAAGGCTCCTGAGACTAGTCCTTGGAATAGCCTTTAGTGATTATCCAGAGAATAATAAAAAATGCAAGTTTTTCAGACGAGGGTATTTTAAAAGCAAAAGAGTGTAACAGTTTAAGAGCATACTATTTAATATACACCTGAGTCTTCATTCCATGAAGTGTGGCACACTTAATAGAGCACACCACATGGTCAGTGACAATTACAGTCAAATATATCATGTGTATTTAATGTACATACTTAGGTCTTGGCTCCCAGGTCAGGGTAGTAGCCCAGTCTTCTGCTAGCCTGGATTAAATACCTTCATCCCCCAGCTCTTCAATCCTACACAATTTGTGTTGTTTTTATGAGTTTCAACATTCTCTGTATGAGGCTCTGCTATGTCATAGGATTATTTATAAGATCAAATGTAATCATGTACATAAAAGCACTTCATAAATTATTGTGATATGCTTAGTATATATAATCTTATTGGATATATTCTTACTAGAAAGGTAAATCAGAAGCTAAGATTCTGGAACTTTGTAGATAGGCCCAGTTTTGGGAATCATAGGTCTATTTGATCTGCTGTTAACTCTTTCCAGCAGACCAAAGTTAGCTTTACCACATGTGCTTCAGGATTTTTGTTTTTTTTTTTTTTTGGTTTGGATTTCATATTAGGTTGATGTTATTGAATGAAATGTGAAGAAAATGGAAAGCTGTATGGAAACTTGAATGAAATTACAATAAACATTCAGGATGACTTTCACCTCTTTAGTTCCGTACCTGACTTTCATTTTCAACCCAGTCCATGGTATTATTCAGTATTCACTGTTTGAGATGCTGACATGTTTCAGTTATCTGTTGCTGCATAACAAATCACCCCAAAAGTTAGTGGCTTAAAACAACAGCAGTCATTGATATTGCTCACGCATTCTCTGAGTGGGGAATTTGGAAAGGCCTCAGCTGGGTAGTGCTGGTTTGGTTCTAATGTGGTTGCAGTTAGACTGTGGCCAGAGCTGATAAAGGGGGCTAAAGCAGCTGGGGGCTGACTGGGCATCTTTCTCTCTTTATGTGGTTTCTCCATGTGGTTTAGTTTGGGCTTTCTTACAGCATGTTGGCCTTAGGGCAGCCAGCCTGTTCACATGGAAGTTCTAAAAGCCAGTGTCTTGAGAGAAAGAAGCAGAAAGTGTAATGCCTTTTATGACCTTGTCTTTTGGGTAACAAGTCTGCTAAGGTTCAAGAGGAAAAAACAGAGATCCTACCTCTTGATGAGAGGGATGTCAAAGACCCAGGTGGATGGGTGATGTTATTAGAACTGTTTTTGGAAAAAAACAATCTGCCATACAAATGATAATTAATCCTATCATTTCATATATAACACTTGCTGCCTGTTAACCTTACTTCTCTAGTGTTACAGTATGGAATGATTTACCTCTTTTTTCTTTTGTAACTACACAACTTCCCTATTACATATGAAGAAGGAAAAAATAACGCTAACTTAATAGGACTACTCTTTTCATGCCCTCTTAAATATAAAATGAGCCTTATTTTGGAAAGATTATGCAACACACATGAGGAGAAAAAACAAACAAACCTGTTTTCCTTGGTAAGTCATACTTACCAAAAGATGTGTTACTAACTATTGGTTTGGAAAGCACATATGAAAAGAATGCATTGCCACTAACTTGCACTAAACTCCAGAAACTCTTATTTGGAAAACAATTTGGGCTCTGACATATGGTGAGCATGTTTATTCTTATTTCTTAAAGGATACTGTTTTGTATACTTTTCTTATCAAATTTATCACATTTACTGTATATTATAGTTAGATGCATGTCATCTTCCCAATACACTGTCATTTCTTTATGGGTATAATTTGTTGCTGATTCATCAATACCATAAGTGCTGGGTAAATATTTGTTGAATGATTAGACAGAGCCTTAGATGTTCATTATTTGAGAAAATAATCTGTATGTTCCAGGAGCTCACAGAGATGGCTTCTGGAATGGAGATGGGCATTCTGATATGTCAAAATTCCTTTATAGCCACTGACTGGTATCTACAGGTAGTGACAATTATTCAATATTAAAGAACACTAGTTATTGGTACATTTCTGGTTTTGAAACCTCTCCCAGGTAATTTACCCATATTAAATTAAGCTCATTCCTTTTCGGTTCTGTTTCTTTTTTACCCACAGATTAATTGAGATGTAATTGCCATATAACACTGTATATGTGTAGGGTATACAGTTTGACAATTTTATATATGTATATATGATAAAATGACTACCACAGTAAGTTAGTTAACACACCCATTACCTAACTTAGTTGCTTTTTTTTTTTTTGGTGGAGACAATTTTCAAGATCTCTTTTCTTAGCAACTTTCAAGTTTACAATATAATGTTGTTAACTATAGTCATAATGTTCTACATTAGATCCCAGAGCTTATTCATTTTATAACTGGAAATTTGTACTCTTTGACAACTTTCATTTCCCTCTCTGAATTTTACACCCCCACCCCTTCTTTTCTGGCAACCACCAGTCTACTCTCTGTTTCTATGAATTGGGGTTTTTTAGACTTCACATGTAACTGAAATCATATAATATTTGTTTTTTTCTGTGTGACTTATTTAATACTTAATCTCTTCAAACTTCACCCATGCTGTTGAAAATGGCAAGATTGCCTTTTCTTGAATAATATTTCATTGTGTGTATAATATGTATAATAAGTATATATACATATTAAATAATATATATGTAATATTATCTGTATCCATTCTCTAGTCTTTGAACACTTAGGTTGTTTCCATATCTTAGGTATTGTAAGTAGTGCTTCAGTAAACATAGGGTACATACATCTCTTTGATATAATGATTTTATTTCCTTCAGGTGTATACTCAAAAGTGGGATTACTGGAGCATATGATAGTTCCATTTTTGCTGTTTTAAGGAATATCCATAATGTTTTCCACAGTGGCTGAACCAATTTAGATATCCACCAGTAGTGCACAAGAGTTCCCTTTTCTCTACATCCTTGCTAGCACTAGTTATCTCTTGTCTTCTTGATACTAGCCATTGTAACAGGTTGAGGTGATATCTCATTGTGGTTTTGACTTGCATTTCCCTGATGATTAGTGCCATTGAACATATTTTAATATGCCATTTGGCCATTTGGATGTCTTTGTTGGAAAAAAATGTTTATTTAGTTCTTTTGCCAGTTAAAAAATTGACTTATTTGTTTTTCCTATTGAGTTGCATGATTTCCTTCTATATTTCAGATACTTGCCCTTATGAGATACATGGTTTGCAAATATTTTTTCCCATTCTGTATGTTGCTTTTTCATTTTGTTTGTTGTTTGTTCTTTTGCTGTGCATAAGACTTTTAGTTTGATTGTAGTTCCACTGTTTATTTGGCTTTTGTTACTCGTATTTTTGGTGTCATATAAAAAAAAAAAACATTATTAAGGCCAATGTCAAGGGAATTTTCCCATATGTTTTCTTCTAGAAGTATTATGTTTTCAGATTTTATTTACATCTTTATCCCATTTTGAGTTAATTTTTATAAGTGGAGTAAGACAAGGGTTTAACTGCATTCTTTTACATGGGATTATCAAGCTTTCTCAACATCATTTATTAAAAGAGACTATATTTTCAACATTGTGTTTCTTGGCTCTCGTCAAATGTTAGTCGACTATGTGTGAGGGTTATTTTAACAAATTTGAACCTTCTGATTCATGAACATTGGATATCTTTCCATTTATTTTTGTCTTCCTCAATTTCTTTTGTAAGAGTTTTGGAATTTTCAGAGTACAGATCTTTCATCTCACTGGCTAAATTTATTTCTAAGTATCTTATTGTTTTTCATTCTATTATAAATGGGATTATTTATTACTTTTTCAGAAAGCTCGTTGTTAATGTATTGAAGTGAAACTGATTTTTGTATATTGATTTTGTATCCTGCACTTTACTGAATTTTATTATTTCTAACCATTTTTTGTGGACTCTTTAGGATTTCTATATACAAAATCATGCCATCTGTAAACAAAGATAATTTTGCTTTTTCCTTTCTGATTTGGATTCTTTTTCTTTTTCTTGTCTGATTGGTCTGGCTAGGACTTTCAGTGCTATGTTGAATGGAGATAATGAAAGAGTAGAGGACACTCTTATCTTGTTCCTGATCTTAGCAGAAAAGCTTCAACTTTTCATTGTTGAGCCTCATATAATCATAAGATTTTATCATATTTGTCACATGGGCCTTTATTATGTTAAGTTTGTTTCTTCATTGAGAATTTTTACAATAAAACGATATTGAATTTTGTCAATGGCCTTTACTTCATCTACTGAGATGGTCCTATGATTTTTACCTTTCATTCTATTAATTTGATCTATCACATTTATGAATTTGTGTACGTTGAACCATCCTTGCATCCCAGAGGTGAATCCTACCTGATCTGGCATATGATCCTTTTAATGTGCTGGGGGATTTTATTGTTGTTTGCTAACATTTTGTTGAGAGTTATTGCATCTAAATTCATCAGGGATATTCAAACACTTTGAAATTACATTTTTCCTGCAAACTTCTTTAAGCAATTTTGCAAAGTATTGATTCTCCATATGTTTAGTAAACATAACATTTTAAGCCAAGAGAGTAATAAAGAAGATAGTCTTTTCATCTTACTATCTATTTGTCTTCTGGAGAGGGAATCATTTGTTAAATACTTTTTGGCTTTAATGTTTGAATTAATTTTCAAGATAAGCTTTATTTTTAAAAATTTTTTATTTAAAATTTTTTGTTTATTTTTGAGAAAGACAGAGACAGCATGAGTGGGTGAAGGGCAGAGAGGGAGAGAGAGAGAGAATCCCAAGCAGGCTCCACACCACCAGCACAGAGCCTGATGAAAGGCTCAAACTCATGAAACCATGAGATCATGTCTTGAACTGAAACCAAGAATCAGGCACCTAACCAACAGATTGGCTTTAAATGAAGGACTATAAATGATAGATATAGCACCACATTTTGAAAATCAGGAATTTTTTTTTTTAAATAGTTTATTGTCAAATTAGTTTCCACATAACACTCAGTGCTCATCCCCACAAGTGTCCTCCTCCATGCCC